>NW_027414214.1:0-20353 GCF_964106895.1 Numenius arquata | reverse complement strand
GGTCGGGACCCACATATAGGGGCTGGGGACCCACATCTATGGGGCTGGGACCCACATACGGGGGTCGGGACACACATCTATGGGGCTGGGGACCCACATATGGGGGCTGGGACCCACATCTATGGGGCTGGGACCCACACTTGGGGGGCGGGGACCCACATCTATGGGGCTGGGAGCCAGATATGGGGGGTGGGACCCACATCTATGGGGCTGGGACCCACATATAGGGGCTGGGGACCCACATACGGGGGGTGGGAGCCACATCTATGGGGCCGGGACCCACACTTGGGGGGCTGGGACCCACATCTCTGGGGCCGTTGTGTGGCAGGTGCGGGTGGGGGAGGGGTGGGGGGCGCAGGATGTGGGGGTCCCCCCCCCGCCCCTCCCCCCCCACGGCCCCTCCCGCTGGTTCACGGGGGCCCGGCTGCTCCCCGGTGAGTTTGGGGCGAAATCCGGGGAAATGGGGCAAAAGGGGGGGGGGGAGGGGATTTGGAGGAATTTGGGGGGAAATTGGGGGGAATTGGGAAAAAAAAGGGAAAATTTGAGAAAAAACCAGAAATTTGGGGAAATTTGCAGAATTTGAGAAAAAATGGGGGAAATTTTGGGGAAAATGGGGGGAATATTGGGGATTTGGGAAAAATTGGGGAAATGCGGGGAAAATTTGGGGAATTTGGGAAAAATTGGGGAAATGTGGGGAAAATTTGGGGAATTGGGAAAAATTGGGGAAATGTGGGGAAAATTTGGGGAATTTGAGGAGAATTAAAGAAATTTTGGGAAATTTGGGAAAAAATCGGGGGAAATTTGAGAAAAAAAAACAGAAATTTGGGGGAAATTTGCAGAATTTGAGAAAAATTGGGGAAATTTGGGGGAAAATTGGGGGGAATGTGGGGAAAATTTGGGGAATTTGAGGAGAATTAAAGAAATTTGGGGAAATTTTGGGGAAATTTGGGAAAAATAAGGAAATGTGGGGAAATTGGGAGAAAATTTGGGGAATTTGAGAAAAACAAAGAAATTTGGGGAATTTGCAGAATTTGAGAAAAATTGGGGGAAATTTTGGGAAATTGGGGAAATTTTGGGGAATTTGGAAAAATTGGGGGAAATTTTGGGGAATTGGGGGAAATTTGGGAAAAAATGGGGGGAAAAAAATGGGAAAATTGAGAAAAAAACAAATTTGGGGGAAATTTGCAGAATTTGAGAAAAATTGGGGGAAATTTGGGGGAAAATTGGGGGAACTATTGGGGAATTTGGGAAAAATTGGGGGAAATGCGGGGAAAATCTGGGGAATTTGAGGAGAATTAAAGAAATTTGGGGAAATTTGGGAAAAAATCGGGGAAAAATTGAGAAAAAACAGAAACTTGGGGGAAATTTGCAGAATTTGAGAAAAATTGGGGAAATTTTGGGGAAAATTGGGGGAAATATTGGGGAATTTGGGAAAAATTGGGGGAAATGGGAAAATTTGGGGAATTTGAGGAGAATTAAAGAAATTTTGGGAAATTTGGGAAAAAATCAGGAAAAATTGAGAAAAAAACAAATTTGGGGGAAATTTGGGGAAAAATTGGGAAATTTAGGGGAAAATGTGGAAATGTGGGGAAATTTGGAGAAAATTTGAGGAATTCGAGAAAAAACAAAGAAATTTAGGGAAAATTGGGGAAATTGGAAAAAATGTGGGGAAAATTTAGGGTAATTTTGGGAAAATTTGGGGAAAATGTGGGGAAAATTTGGGGAATTTGAGAAGGATTAAAGAAATTTTGGGAAATTTGGGAAAAAATTGGGAAATTCCGGGAAAAATGGGGAAATTTGGGGGAATTGGGGAAAATTTGAGAGAAAATGAGGAAATTTGGGGAAATTTGGGGGAATTTTGAAAAATTTGGGATAATTTGGAGGAATTTTGAGAGAAAATGAGGATATTTCGGGGAAATTTTGGGAAAATTGGGGGAAATTGGGGAAAATTTGGGCGAAATTTGGGGGTTTGGCCAAAATTTGCAGAGAATTGGGAGATTGTGGGGAAGATTTAATAAAAATTGGGGGAAATTTTGACGATTTGGGGAAAATTTGGGAAAACTTGGGGAAAAGTAGGGGAAATTTGGGGAAATTTGGGGAAATTTGGGGATTTGGGGGAAATTTGGTGAAATTTTGAGGAAATTTGGGGAAAATTGGATATTTGGGGAAAAAATCTGGGAAAATTCTTGGAAATTGGGGACAAATTGGATAAAATTTTGCGATTCGAAAAAAATTGGGGCGATTTAGGGAAAATTTGGGGAAAATTGGGGAAATTCTTTCGAAATTTCGAAATTTGGGGAGATTTGAAAATGGGGGAAATTCGGGGGATTTAAGGAAAATATGGGCGAAATTTGGGGGATTTGGGGGAAAAATTACGGGGAAATTCGGGGGATTGGGGAAAATGGGGAGAATTTGGGGGAAAAATCGCGGGATTTGGGGAAAAATGGAGAAATTTGGAGCGTTTGGGGGATTTCGGGAGAATTTGGGGCAAAATCGGGGCCGTTTGGGGCGAATTTGGGGGATTTGGGGAAAATGGATTATTTTGGGTGAAGCTTTTGTCGTTTTGGGGGCTTTTGGGTTGTTTTGGGGGGTTTTGGGGCGTTTTGGGGTGATATTGGGTGTTTTTATGTGATTTTGGGCAATTTTGGGCTGTTTTGGGGCATTTTGGGGCGTTTTGGAGTTTTTTGGTGTTTTCGGGGTTTTGGGGCTTTTTGGGGGGGTTTTGGGTGGTTTTGGGGGGTTTGGGGCATTTTGGGGCGTTTTGGGGTGATATTGGGTGTTTTTATGTGATTTTGGGTAATTTTGGGGGGTTTTGGGGCGTTTTGGGGCGTTTTGGAGTTTTTCGGGGTTTTGGGTGGTTTTGGGGAGTTTTGAGGCATTTGGGGGCGTTTTGGGGTGATATTGGGTGTTTTTATGTGATTTTGGGCAATTTTGGGGGGTTTGGGGGCGTTTTGGGGCGTTTTGGGGAGTTTTGGAGTTTTTCGGTGTTTTGGGGCTTTTTGGGTGGTTTTGGGGATTTTTGGGGGGGTTCGGGTGATATTGGGTGTTTTTATGTGATTTTGGGGCATTTTGGGCAATTTTGGGGAATTTTGGGGTGTTTTAGGGCGTTTTGGGGTGTTTTGGAGTTTTTCGGGGTTTTGGGGCTTTTTGGGTGGTTTTGGGGGGTTTTGGGGGTTTTTGGGGCTTTTTGGGGCTTTTTGGGGCGTTTTGGGGGGGTTGGGGTGATATTGGGTGTTTTTATGTGATTTTGGGGAATTTTGGGTAATTTTGGGGGGTTTTGGGGCATTTTGGGGCGTTTTGGGGCGTTTTATAGTTTTTCGGGGTTTTCGGGGTTTTGGGGCTTTTTGGGTGGTTTTGGGGGGTTTTGGGGCGTTTTGGGGTGATATTGGGTGTTTTTTATGTGATTTTGGGTAATTTTGGGGAATTTTGGGGTGTTTTGGGGCGTTTTGGAGTTTTTCGGGGTTTTGGGGTTTTTTTGGGGCATTTTGGGGGGTTTTGGGGTGATATTGGGTGTTTTTATGTGATTTTGGGCAATTTTGGGGTGTTTTGGGGCGTTTTGGGGCGTTTTGGAGTTTTTTGGTGTTTTCGGGGTTTTGGGGCTTTTTGGGGGGTTTTGGGGCTTTTTGGGTGGTTTTGGGTGTTTTGGGGGGGTTGGGGTGATATTGGGTGTTTTTATGTGATTTTGGGGCATTTTGGGGAATTTTGGGGGGTTTTGGGGCGTTTTGGGGCGTTTTGGAGTTTTTCGGGGTTTTGGGGCTTTTTGGGGGGTTTTGGGGTTTTTTGGGGTGTTTTGGGGGGTTTTGGGAGCTTTGGGGGTTTTGGGGTGATATTGGGTGTTTTTATGTGATTTTTGGGCAATTTTGGGGGGTTTTGGGGCATTTTGGGGCGTTTTGGGGCGTTTTGGAGTTTTTCAGGGTTTTGGGGCGTTTTGGGGGGTTTTGGGGGTTTTGGGGATTTTGGGGCTTTTTGGAGTTTTTGGGGGGGTTTGGGGTTTTTTTGGGGGTTTTGGGGTTTTTTGGGGGTGTTTTGGGGTGTTTTGGGGCGTTTTGGGGTGATATTGGGTGTTTTCATGTGATTTTGGGCAATTTTGGGGGGTTTTGGGGTGTTTTGGGGCGTTTTGGGGTGTTTTGGAGTTTTTCGGTGTTTTGGGGCTTTTTGGGGGGTTTTGGGGGCTTTTGGGGGGTTTGGGGATTTTGGGGCGTTTTGGGGTGATATTGGGTGTTTTTATGTGATTTTGGGGCATTTTGGGTAATTTTGGGGTGTTTTGGGGCTTTTGGGGGCGTTTTGGAGTTTTTCGGGGTTTTGGGGCGTTTTGGGGGGGTTTTTGGGTGGTTTTGGGGGGGTTTGGGGCATTTTGGGGCGTTTTGGGGTGATATTGGGTGTTTTTATGTGATTTTGGGGCATTTTGGGTAATTTTGGGGTGTTTTGGGGCGTTTTGGGGTGTTTTGGAGTTTTTCGGGGTTTTGGGGCTTTTTGGGTGGTTTTGGGGCTTTTTGGGTGGTTTTGGTGGTTTTGGGGAGTTTTGAGGCATTTTGGGGCGTTTTGGGGTGATATTGGGTGTTTTTATGTGATTTTGGGCAATTTTGGGGTGTTTTGGGGCATTTTGGGGCGTTTTGGAGTTTTTCGGGGTTTTGGGGCTTTTTGGGGGGTTTTGGGGCTTTTTGGGGGGTTTTGGGGAGTTTTGGGGCATTTTGGGGCGTTTTGGGGTGATATTGGGTGTTTTCATGTGATTTTGGGGCATTTTGGGTAATTTTGGGGGGTTTTGGGGCGTTTTGGGGAGTTTTGGAGTTTTTCGGGGTTTTGGGGCGTTTTGGGGGGTTTTTGGGTGGTTTTGGGTGGTTTTGGGGGGTTTGGGGCATTTTGGGGCGTTTTGGGGTGATATTGGGTGTTTTTATGTGATTTTGGGTAATTTTGGGGTGTTTTGGGGTGTTTTGGAGTTTTTCGGGGTTTTGGGTTTTTTTTGGGGTGTTTTGGGGTTTTTTGGGGCGTTTTGGGGCATTTTGGGGCGTTTTGGGGTGATATTGGGTAAACACCCCAAATTTTGGGGCATTTTGGGAAATTTGGGGTGTTTTGGGGCATTTTGGGGCGTTTTGGGGTGTTTTGGAGTTTTTCGGGGTTTTGGGGCTTTTTGGGGCTTTTTGGGGCGTTTTGGGGCGTTTTGGGGGGTTGGGGTGATATTGGGTGTTTTTATGTGATTTTGGGTGATTTTGGGTAATTTTGGGGCGTTTTGGAGTTTTTCGGGGTTTTGGGGCTTTTTGGGTGGTTTTGGGGGGTTTTGGGGGTTTTTGGGTGATTTTGGGGATTTTGGGGGGGTTGGGGTGATATTGGGTGTTTTTATGTGATTTTGGGGCATTTGGGGGCATTTTGGGTAATTTTGGGGCTTTTTGGGGCGTTTTGGGGAGTTTTGGAGTTTTTCGGTGTTTTGGGGCTTTTTGGGGAGTTTTGGGGCTTTTTGGGCGTTTTGGGGCGTTTTGGGGGGTTGGGGTGATATTGGGTGTTTTTATGTGATTTTGGGGCATTTTGGGTAATTTTGGGGTGTTTTGGGGCGTTTTGGGGCGTTTTGGAGTTTTTCGGTGTTTTGGGGCTTTTTGGGGCTTTTTGGGGGGGTTTGGGGAATTTTGGGGCGTTTTGGGGCGTTTTGGGGTGATATTGGGTGTTTTTATGTGATTTTGGGTAATTTTGGGGTGTTTTGGGGTGTTTTGGAGTTTTTCGGTGTTTTGGGGCTTTTTGGGTGGTTTTGGGGATTTTTGGGGGGGTTGGGGTGATATTGGGTGGTTTTATGTGATTTTGGGGCATTTTGGGTAATTTTGGGGGGTTTTGGGGCGTTTTGGGGTGTTTTGGAGTTTTTCGGAGTTTTTCGGTGTTTTGGGCTTTTTGGGTGGGTTTGGGGGGTTTTGGGGGTTTTGGGGGGGTTTGGGGGCTTTTTGGGGCGTTTTGGGGGTTTTGGGGTGATATTGGGTGGTTTTATGTGATTTTGGGGCATTTTGGGGAATTTTGGGGTGTTTTGGGGCGTTTTGGGGCGTTTTGGAGTTTTTCGGGGTTTTGGGGCTTTTTGGGGCTTTTTGGGTGGTTTTGGGGGGTTTGGGGCATTTTGGGGCGTTTTGGGGTGATATTGGGTGTTTTTATGTGATTTTGGGTAATTTTGGGGGGTTTTGGGGCATTTTGGGGCGTTTTGGGGCGTTTTGGAGTTTTGGGGGGTTTTGGGGCTTTTTGGGGGGTTTTGGGGCTTTTTGGGGGGTTTTGGGGGAGTTTTGGGGCATTTTGGGGCGTTTTGGGGTGATATTGGGTGTTTTCATGTGATTTTGGGGCATTTTGGGTAATTTTGGGGGGTTTTGGGGCGTTTTGGGGCGTTTTGGGGCGTTTTGGAGTTTTTCGGGGTTTTGGGGCTTTTTGGGTGGTTTTGGGGGGTTGGGGTGATATTGGGTGTTTTTATGTGATTTTGGGGAATTTTGGGGAATTTTGGGGCGTTTTGGGGCGTTTTGGGGCGTTTTGGAGTTTTTAGGGGTTTTGGGGCTTTTTGGGGCTTTTTGGGTGGTTTTGGGGCATTTTGGGGGGTTTTGGGGCGTTTTGGGGTGATATTGGGTGGTTTTATGTGATTTTGGGGCATTTTGGGTAATTTTGGGGTATTTTGGGGCGTTTTAGGGCGTTTTGGAGTTTTTCGGTGTTTTGGGGCTTTTTGGGGGGTTTTGGGGCTTTTTGGGTGGTTTGGGGGATTTTGGGGGTTTTGGGGTGACATTGGGTGTTTTTATGTGATTTTGGGGCATTTTGGGTAATTTTGGGGTGTTTTGGGGCGTTTTGGGGTGTTTTGGAGTTTTTCGGGGTTTTGGGGCTTTTTGGGTGGTTTTGGGGCTTTTTGGGTGGTTTTGGGTGGTTTTGGGGAGTTTTGAGGCATTTTGGGGCGTTTTGGGGTGATATTGGGTGTTTTTATGTGATTTTGGGCAATTTTGGGGTGTTTTGGGGCATTTTGGGGCGTTTTGGAGTTTTTTGGTGTTTTCGGGGTTTTGGGGCTTTTTGGGGCTTTTTGGGGGGTTTTTGGGTGGTTTTGGGGAATTTTGGGGCGTTTTGGGGTGATATTGGGTGTTTTCATGTGATTTTGGGGCATTTTGGGTAATTTTGGGGGGTTTTGGGGCGTTTTGGGGCGTTTTGGGGCGTTTTGGGGCGTTTTGGAGTTTTTCGGTGTTTTGGGGCTTTTTGGGGAGTTTTGGGGGTTTTGGGGGGTTTTGGGGGGTTTTGGGGAGTTTTGAGGCATTTTGGGGCGTTTTGGGGTGATATTGGGTGTTTTTATGTGATTTTTGGGTAATTTTGGGGGGTTTTGGGGCGTTTTGGGGTGTTTTGGAGTTTTTCGGGATTTTGGGGTTTTTTGGGGGGTTTTGGGGGGTTTGGGGCATTTTGGGGCGTTTTGGGGTGATATTGGGTGTTTTTATGTGATTTTTGGGGCATTTTGGGTAATTTTGGGGTGTTTTGGGGCGTTTTGGGGCGTTTTGGAGTTTTGGGGGGTTTTGGGGCTTTTTGGGGGGTTTTGGGGGGTTTTGGTGAGGTGGCCCCTCCCCCCAGGGCTGGGGCTGTTTCTCTCTCGCTCCGACGGGACGCTGTGGGGCAGCGGGGGGTGGGGGGGGCCCTGGACCCCCCGCAAGGTGAGTGCGACCCACATCTATGGGGCTGGGACCCACATCTATGGGGCTGGGACCCACATCTATGGGGCTGGGAGCCACATCTATGGGGCTGGGACCGAAATCTATGGGGCTGGGACCCACATCTATGGGGCTGGGACCGAAATCTATGGGGCTGGGACCCACATCTATGGGGCTGGGAGCCACATCTATGGGGCTGGGACCGAAATCTATGGGGCTGGGACCGAAATCTATGGGGCTGGAGCCACATCTATGGGGCTGGGACCAGAATCTATGGGGCTGGGAGCCACATCTATGGGGCTGGGACTGAAATCTATGGGGCTGGACACACATCTATGGGGCTGGGACCAACATCTATGGGGCTGGGACCCACATCTATGGGGCTGGAGCCACATCTATGGGGCTGGGAGCGACATCTATGGGGCTGGGACCGAAATCTATGGGGCTGGGACCCACATCTATGGGGCTGGGACCCACATCTATGGGGCTGGGAGCCACATCTATGGGGCTGGGACCGAAATCTATGGGGCTGGGACCCACATCTATGGGGCTGGGAGCCACATCTATGGGGCTGGGACCGAAATCTATGGGGCTGGGACCCACATCTATGGGGCTGGGACCGAAATCTATGGGGCTGGGACCCACATCTATGGGGCTGGGAGCCACATCTATGGGGCTGGGACCGAAATCTATGGGGCTGGGACCGAAATCTATGGGGCTGGAGCCACATCTATGGGGCTGGGACCAGAATCTATGGGGCTGGGAGCCACATCTATGGGGCTGGGACTGAAATCTATGGGGCTGGGACCCACATCTATGGGGCTGGAACCACATCTATAGGGCTGGGACCGACATCTATGGGGCTGGGACCCCCATCTATGGGGCTGGGACCCACATCTATGGGGCTGGGACCGAAATCTATGGGGCTGGACCCACATCTATGGGGCTGGGACCCACATCTATGGGGCTGGAGCCACATCTATGGGGCTGGGACCAACATCTATGGGGCTGGGACCCACATCTATGGGGCTGGAGCCACATCTATGGGGCTGGGACCCCCATCTATGGGGCAGAGGGGACCCAGGTGTCTGGGGGGAACCCCATCTATGGGGCTGGGACCCACATCTATGGGGCAGAGGGGCCCCAGGGGAGCGAGGGGACACCCCCCCCGCCCCCCCCATCTCTGGGTCTGGCCCCACATCTGTGGGTCCGGGGCCCCCCCCAGGTGTCGCGCTCGTCGGTGACGTCACTGGGGTCGTTGGGGTCGCGGTTGGTGACGACGTCACAGGAGGGCGTGGCCCGAGTCTGGAACCCCCGGGGGGGGCCCCCGGTGAGGGGCGGGGCTTCAAGGGGGCGGGGCTTCGGGTGGGCGGGGATAAAGGGGCGGGGCTTTGGGGGTGGAACCCTGGAGGGGGGGTGGGGTGGGGCTTAGAGGGGCGGGGCTTCGAGGGGGGGGCGGGGCTTATGGGCGGTGGGCGGGGCTTGTGGGTGGGTGGGTGTTGCCTAATGGCTGTGGGCGGGGCTTGTGGGGCGGGGGGCGGGGTTTGTGGGCTGTGGGCGGGGCTTCTGGGCGGTGGGCGGTGTTTACAGGCGGGTGGGCGGGGCTAATGGGCGGTGGGCGGGGCTTATAGACGGGTGGGTGTTGCCTAATGGCCGTGGGCGGGGCTTATGGGGCGGGGGGGCGGGGCTTATAGGCGGGTGGGCGGGGACTAATGGTTGTGGACGGGGCTTATGGGGCGGGGGGCGGGGTTTGTGGGCTGTGGGCGGGGTTTATAGGCGAGTGGGCGGAGCTTATGGGCGGTGGGCGGGGCTTATAGACGGGTGGGTGTTGCCTAATGGCTGTGGGCGGGGCTTGTGGGCGGTGGGCGGGGTTTACAGGCGGGTGGGCGGGGCTTATGGGGAGGTGGGCGGGGTTTGTGGGCGGGTGGGCGGGGACTAATGGTTGTGGGCGGGGCTCATGGGGCGGTGGGCGGGGTTTGTGGACGGGTGGGCGGGGACTAATGGCTGTGGGCGGGGCTTATGGGGCTTGTGGGCGGGGTTTGTGGGCGGGTGGGCGGGTTCTCCCACGGATGGGCGTGGTCACCTGACCCCGCCCCCTCCCCCCCCCCCCCCCCCCGGAACAGGAAGCCCACTTCCGGTGTGCCGGGCCAATCACCTGCAGCGCCGTGGCCCCAGGCCCCGCCCCCGGCCCCGCCCCCTCCCGCCTGGCGCTGGGGGACGCCTGGGGACACGTCTACCTGCTGCGGTGGGACACACCCCCCCCCCCCCTTAGCCCCGCCCACGGGCCTGAAACCCCGCCCACAAGCCCTAAGCCCAACCCACAACGAGCTACGCCCCGCCCACAGCCCCTAAGCCCCGCCCACGGGCCCACACGACCCTCCCAAGGGCCCTAAACCCCGCCCACAACCGCCCTAATCCCCACCCACAGGCCTTAAGCCCCGCCCACAGCCTCTAAGCCCCGCCCACAACCCTCAAGACCCGCCCACGGCCTCCTTGGCCACGCCCACAACCGTTAGACCCCGCCCACAAACCCTAAGCCCCGCCCACCGGCCCCAAACCCCGCCCACGGCCCCATAAGCCCCGCCCACAGCCCTTAAACCCCGCCCACAATGAGCTAAGCCCCGCCCGCGGCCCCATAAGCCCCGCCCACAAGCTCTTAAGCCCCCGCCCACAACCCCTAAGACCCGCCTACAAAGGGATACGCCCCGCCCACGACCCCTAAACCCCGCCCACCACTTCATAGGCCCCGCCCACAACCCCTAAGCCCCGCCCACGGGTCTTAAACCCCGCCCACAGCCCCTAAGACACGCCCACGCCCCCCTTAGCCCCGCCCACCGCCCCTAAACCCCTCCCACAGCCCTTAAACCCCGCCCACAAGCGCCGAAGCCCCGCCCCCTCCCCCTCCAGGCCCCGCCCCCCTCCTTTTGGCGGGAAGAAATTTCGGTGATTTCAATAAATTTGAATTTCGAGGTGGTTTTTTTTCTCGGATTTGGGGGGAATTTGGGGAAAATTTGAAGGATTTGGGGGAATTTGGGTGAAAACGGCGAATTTGGTGATTTTTTTAGTTAAAAAAGAGGGATTTTAGGGAAAAATTCCTGGGATTTGGCTGAAAATTTGGTGATTTTTGAGGAAAATTCGTCAGATTTGGGTGGAAATTTGTCGGATACGAGTGAAAATTTGGTGTATTTTAGTGAAAATTCCTCGGATTTGGTTAAATATTGGTGATTTTGAGGAAAATTCGTCAGATTTGGGTGAAAATTGAGTGGATTTTGCTAAAAATTGCTGTATTTTGAAGAAAAATTGAGGGATCTGGGTGAAAATTCCGTGCATTTTGAGGAAAATTTGTCAGATTGGGTCGAAATTTTGTTGTATTTAAGTGAAAATTGAGTGGATTTGGGTGAAAATTTGATGGATTTGGGTGAAAATCGGATTTTGGTACGAATTTGGTGATTTTTAGTCAAAAAAGGTGGATTTTAGCGAAAATTCCTCGGATTTGGCTGAAAATTTGGTGATTTTGAGCAAAATTCGCCAGATTTCGGTGAAAATTTGTTACATTTTGGTGAAAATTCGTCAGATTTGGGTAAAAATTGAGTGGATTTTGGTAAAAATTGCTGTATTTTGAAGAAAAATTGAGGGATTTGGGTGAAAATTCCGTGAATTTTGAGAAAAATTTGACAGATTCTGTCGAAAATTTGTTGTATTTAAGTGAAAATTGAGTGGATTTGGGTGAAAATTTGATGGATTTGGGTGAAAATTCGATTTTGGTGCGAATTTGGTGATTTTTAGTTAAAAAAGAGGGATTTTAGGGAAAATTCCTGGGATCTGGCTGAAAATTTGGTGATTTTTGAGGAAAATTAGTCAGATTTGGGTGAAAATTTGTCGGATACGAGTGAAAATTTGGTGTATTTTAGTGAAAATTCCTCGGATTTGGTTAAATATTGGTGATTTTGAGGAAAATTCGTCAGATTTGGGTGAAAATTGAGTGGATTTTGCTAAAAATTGCTGTATTTTGAAGAAAAATTGAGGGATCTGGGTGAAAATTCCGTGCATTTTGAGGAAAATTTGTCAGATTGGGTCAAAAATTCGTCAGATTTGGGTGAAAATTTGTTGGCTATGAGTGAAAATTTGGCGTATTTTTTTAAAATTTCAGTACATTTGGGTGAAAACAGGTGGATTTTGGTGCAAATTTGGTGATTTTTTAGTTAAAAAAGGTGGGTTTTAGCGAAAATTCCTCGGATTTGGTTAAAAAATTGGTGATTTTGAGGAAAATTCATCAGATTTGGGTGAAAATTTGTCAAATTTGTGTGAAAATTTGGTGTATTTTAGTGAAAATTCCTCGGATTTGGTTAACAATGTGATTTTGGGGAAAATTCGTCAGATTTGGGTGAAAATTTGTCGAATTTGTGAGAAAATTTGGCGGATTTCAGTAAAAATTCGGTGGATTTGGGTGAAAATTTGGTGGATTTTGGTAAAAATGGCTGTATTTTGAAGAAAAATTGAGGGATTTGGGTGAAAATTCCGTGGATTTTGAGGAAAATTTGTCAGATTCGGTCGAAAATTTGTTGTATTTAAGTTAAAATTGAGTGGATTTGGGTGAAAATTCATAGGATTTGGGTGAAAATTGGATTTTGGGGCGAATTTGGTGATTTTTAGTCAAAAAAGGTGAATTTTAGTGAAAATTCCTCGGATTTGGCTGAAAATTTGGTGATTTTTGAGGAAAATTAGTCAGTTTTGGGTGAAAATTTGTCGGATACGAGTGAAAATTTGGTGTGTTTTAGTGAAAATTCCTCGGATTTGGTTAAAAAATTGGTGATTTTGAGGAAAATTCGTCAGATTTGGGTGAAAATTGAGTGGATTTTGGTAAAAATTTGATGTTTGATGAAAATTTGAGGGATTTGGGTGAAAATTCCATGGATTTCAAGGAAAATCTGTCAGATTGGGTCAAAAATTTCTTGTATTTAAGTGAAAATTTGGTGGATTTGGGTGAAAATTCATAGGATTTGGGTGAAAATTGGATTTTGGGGCGAATTTGGTGATTTTTAGTCAAAAAAGGCGGATTTTAGTGAAAATTAATCAGATTTGGACTTAAATTTGGTGATTTTGAGGAAAATTCGTCAGATTTGGGTGAAAATTTGTCAGATACGAGTGAAAATTTGATGTATTTTAGTGAAAATTCCTCGGATTTGGTTAAAAATTTGGTGATTTTGAGGAAAATTCGCCAGATTTGGGTAAAAAATTGTTACATTTTGGTGAAAATTCGTCAGATTTGGGTGAAAATTGAGTGGATTTTGCTAAAAATTGCTGTATTTTGAAGAAAAATTGAGGGATTTGGGTGAAAATTCCATGGATTTTGAGGAAAATTTGTCGGATTCGGTCGAAAATTCGTCAGATTTGGGTGAAAATTGAGTGGGTTTTGGTAAAAATTTGATTTTTGATGAAAATTTCAGGGATTTGGGTGAAAATTCCATGGATTTCAAGGAAAATCTGTCAGATTGGGTCGAAAATTTGTTGTATTTAAGTGAAAATTTGGTGGATTTGGGTGAAGATTCGTAGGATTTGGGTGAAAATTGGATTTTGGTGCGAATTTGGTGATTTTTAGTCAAAAAAGGCGGATTTTAGTGAAAATTAATCAGATTTGGACTTAAATTTGGTGATTTTGAGGAAAATTCGTCAGATTTGGGTGAAAATTTTTCGGATCGCTGTGAAAATTTGGCGTATTTTTTAAAAAATTCTGTACATTTGGGTGAAAACAGGTGGATTTTGGTGCAAATTTGGTGATTTTTTTAGTTAAAAAAGGTGGATTTTAGCAAAAATTCCTCGGATTTGGTTAAAAAATCGGTGATTTTGAGGAAAATTCATCAGATTTGGGTGAAAAATTGTCAAATTTGTGTGAAAATTTGGTGTATTTTAGTGAAAATTCCTCGGATTTGGTTAAAAATGTGATGATTTGGGGGAAAATTCGTCAGATTTGGGTGAAAATTTGTCGAATTTGTGAGAAAATTTGGCGGATTTCAGTAAAAATTCGGTGGATTTGGGTGAAAATTTGGTGGATTTTGGTAAAAATTGCTGTATTTTGAAGAAAAATTGAGGGATTTGGGTGAAAATTCCGTGGATTTTGAGGAAAATTCGTCAGATTCGGTGGAAAATTTGTCAGATTTGGGTGAAAATTCGTGAGATTTTGGTAAAAATTCGTTGGATTTGGGTGAAAATCCGCCGGATTCGGGAGAAAATCGGGTGGATTTTGGTAAAAAATGTCTATTTTGAGGGAATTTTGAGGGATTTGGGTGAAAATTCGCTGGATTTGGGGGAAAATTGGGTGATTTTGAGGAAAATTGCAATGATTTGGGGGCGGGGCTTCGCGGAGGGGGCGGGGTTTATCACAGAGTGGGCGGGGCTTCCCCTGAGGCGGCCATTTTGTCCCCTTCCCTAAGGGGACCGGGGGTCTATGGGGCAGGGAAGGGGTCTGTGGGGAGGAGGGAGGGCTATGGGGCAGGGGAGGGATCTATGGGGCAGGGGAGGGATCTATGGGGCAGGAGGGGGGATCTATGGGGCAGGAGATGTATCTATGCGGCAGGGGGGTTCTATGGAGCAGGGGGGGATCTATGGGGCAGGGGGTGTATCTATGGGGCAGAGGGGTCTCTATGGGGCAGGGGGTGTATCTATGGGGCAGGGGGGTTCTATGGAGCAGGGGGGGGGGATCTATGGGGCAGGGGAGAGGGGGTCTGTGGGGCAGACGAAGGGGTGTGTGGGGCAGGGGAGGGGTCTATGGGGCAGGGGAGGAATCTATGGGGCAGGGGAGGAGTCTGTGGGTCAGGGAAGGGGGGTCTGTGGGGCAGGGAAAGGATCTATGGGGCAGGGGAGGAGTCTGTGGGGCAGGGGGAGGATCTATGGGGCAGGGGAGGGGGATCTATGGGGCAGGGGAGGGGGATCTATGGGGCAGGGGATGTCTATGGGGCAGCCCCCCATCGTCTCACCCCCCCATTCCCTCCCCCCAGGAGATGGTCAATGAGCTCCTCCACTTCCGGGACCGCCTCCAGCCTGACCCCGCCCCCTCCGCCCTTGACCCCGCCCCTGACCCCGCCCCCTCCGCCCTTGACCCCGCCCCTGACCCCGCCCCCCCACGTGACCCCCTGGAGCAGGCAATGGAGGAGACGCTGCGGCGAATGGAGGAGGTGGAGGGTGAGGCCACGCCCCCTTCCCCCTTAGCCCCGCCCCCTTTCCCCCTTAGCCCCGCCCCTTCCCCTTAGCCCCGCCCCCTGCCCCATAGACCCCCTTCCCTGCCCCATAGATCCCATCCACTGCCCCATATCCCCTCCCCTCGCTACGGGGCAGCCCCCAACCCCCTCTACTGGGAGCACTGGAAGCTCTGGAAGCTCATACTGGGAGCACTGGGTACACTGTATCTCCATACTGGGAGCGCTGGGAGCCTTGGTGACCCATACTGGGAGTACTGGGAGCACTGGGAGCCCTGGTGACCCATACTGGGAGAACTGGGAGCCTTGGTGTCCCATACTGGGAGCACTGGGAGCCCTGGAATCCCCATACTGGGAGCGCTGGGAGACCTGGTGCCCCATACTGGGAGAACTGGGAGCCTTGGTGACCCATACTGGGAGCACTGGGAGCCTTGGTGACCCATACTGGGAGTACTGGGAGCACTGGGAGCCCTGGTGACCCATACTGGGAGAACTGGGAGCCTTGGTGTCCCATACTGGGAGCACTGGGAGCCCTGGAATCCCCATACTGGGAGCGCTGGGAGACCTGGTGCCCCATACTGGGAGAACTGGGAGCCTTGGTGACCCATACTGGGAGCACTGGGAGCCTTGGTGACCCATACTGGGAGTACTGGGAGCACTGGGAGCCCTGGTGACCCATACTGGGAGAACTGGGAGCCTTGGTGTCCCATACTGGGAGCACTGGGAGCCCTGGAATCCCCATACTGGGAGCGCTGGGAGACCTGGTGCCCCATACTGGGAGAACTGGGAGCCTTGGTGACCCATACTGGGAGTACTGGGAGCACTGGGAGCCCTGGAATCCCCATACTGGGAGAACTGGGAGCCCTGGTGTCCCATACTGGGAGCACTGGAAGCTCTGGTGTCCCATACTGGGAGCTCTGGTATCCTCATACTGGGAGCACTGGTATCCCTTGCATCCCATACTGGGAGCACTGGGAGCCTTGGTGCCCCATACTGGGAGCACTGGAAGCTCTGGTGTCCCATACTGGGAGAACTGGGAGCCTTGGTGCCCCATACTGGGAGCACTGGAAGCTCTGGTGTCCCATACTGGGAGAACTGGGAGCCTTGGTGCCCCATACTGGGAGCACTGGGAGCCTTGGTGACCCATACTGGGAGTACTGGGAGCACTGGGAGGCCTGGTATCCCCTACTGGGAGCGCTGGGAGCCCTGGTGCCCCATACTGGGAGCACTGGGAGCCTTGGTGACCCATACTGGGAGCACTGGAAGCTCTGGTGTCCCATACTGGGAGAACTGGGATCACTGGGAGCCCTGGTGTCCCATACTGGGAGCACTGGGTAAACTGCATCTCCATACTGGGAGCACTGGGAGCCGTGGTGCTCCATACTGGGATAACTGGGAGCACTGGTGTCCCATACTGGGAGAACTGGAAGCTCTGGTGTCCCGCACTGGGAGCCGTGGTGCTCCATACTGGGATAACTGGGAGCACTGGTGTCCCATACTGGGAGAACTGGAAGCTCTGGTGTCCCATACTGGGAGAACTGGGAGCCCTGGAATCCCCATACTGGGAGAACTGGGAGCCCTGGTGTCCCGTACTGGGAGCACTGGGAGCTCTGGTGTCCCATACTGGGAGCACTGGGAGCCTTGGTGACCCATACTGGGAGTACTGGGAGCACTGGGAGCCCTGGTGTCCCATACTGGGAGCACTGGGAGCCTTGGTGACCCATACTGGGAGCACTGGGAGCTCTGGTGTCCCATACTGGGAGCACTGGAAGCTCTGGTGTCCCATACTGGGATCACTGGGAGCCCTGGGGTCCCATACTGGGAGAACTGGGAGCCCTGGAATCCCCATACTGGGAGCGCTGGGAGCCCTGGTGTCCCATACTGGGAGAACTGGGAGCCTTGGTGACCCATACTGGGATCACTGGGAGCCCTGGGGTCCCATACTGGGAGAACTGGGAGCCCTGGAATCCCCATACTGGGAGCGCTGGGAGCCCTGGTGACCCATACTGGGAGAACTGGGAGCCTTGGTGACCCATACTGGGAGAACTGGGAGCACTGGGAGCCCTGGTGCCCCATACTGGGAGCACTGGGAGCCCTGGTGTCCCATACTGGGAGCACTGGGAGCCCTGGAATCCCCATACTGGGAGCGCTGGGAGCCCTGGTGACCCATACTGGGAGAACTGGGAGCCTTGGTGACCCATACTGGGAGAACTGGGAGCACTGGGAGCCCTGGTGCCCCATACTGGGAGTACTGGAAGCTCTGGTGACCCATACTGGGAGCACTGGGAGCCCTGGAATCCCCATACTGGGAGCGCTGGGAGCCCTGGTGTCCCATACTGGGAGCACTGGGAGCCTTGGTGACCCATACTGGGAGCACTGGGAGCCTTGGTGACCCATACTGGGAGCACTGGGAGCCTTGGTGACCCATACTGGGAACACTGGGAGCCCTGGAATCCCCATACTGGGAGAACTGGGAGCCTTGGTGACCCATACTGGGAGCCCTGGTGTCCCATACTGGGAGCACTGGGAGCCTTGGTGACCCATACTGGGAGCACTGGGAGCCCTGGTGTCCCGTACTGGGAGCACTGGGAGCCAGCCCCATAGGGCTGCTCCTGCCCCACAGATTCCCCCCCCCCCACCTCCAGAGGCCTCGGCCCCTCCCAAGATGGCGCCGCCCACGTGACTTCTTGACCTTCCCAAGATGGCGCCCGCGGGTGGGTGGGGCGGGCGGCGCTCTCCCCCAATCCAAGATGGCGGCGCCCACGTGGTGCTCGGCCCCTCCCAAGATGGCGGCGCCCACGGAGGAACCCGGACCTTCCCAAGATGGCGGCGGCCGCGGGGGTGGGTGGGCGTGGCCTCGGGAGGGGGCGGGGCTTCAGGAGGGGGGCGGGGTCACGGCACCACCAAAGCCCTTTATTAACGACGAGGGTAATTAATAATTAATGAAGGGGGGGATAACAATAGGGGGAATTAATTAGCCCCGGGGAGGGGCTAATTAATCCCAGGGGGGCTAATTAACCCCTGGGTGGGGCTAATTAACCCTTGATGGGGCTAATTAACCCCTTAATGGGGCTAATTAACTCCTGGGTGGGGCTAATTAACCCTTGAGGGGGGCTAATTAACCCTTGGGTGGGGCTAATTAACCCTTGATAGGGCTAATTAACCCTTGAGGGGAATTAACCCCCTTGATGGGGCTAATTAACCCTTGATGGGGCTAATTAACCACTGGGGGGGCTAATTAACTCCTGGGTGGGGCTAATTAACCCTTGATGGGGCTAATTAACCACTGGGGGGGCTAATTAACTCCTGGGTGGGGCTAATTAACCACTGGGGGGGCTAATTAACCCCTGGGTGGGGCTAATTAACCCCCTTGATGGGGCTAATTAACTCCTGGGGGCTAATTAACCCCTGGGTGGGGCTAATTAACCCCCTTGATGGGGCTAATTAACCCCTGGGTGGGGCTAATTAACCCTTGATGGGGCTAATTAACCCTTGATGGGGCTAATTAACTCCTGGGTGTGGCTAATTAACCCTTGAGAAGGGCTAATTAACCCTTGATGGGGCTAATTAACCCCCTTGATGGGGCTAATTAACTCCTGGGTGGGGCTAATTAAGCCCCTTGATGGGGCTAATTAACCCCTGGGTGGGGCTCATTAACCCTTGATGGGGCTAATTAACCCTTGATGGGGCTAATTAACCCTTGATGGGGCTAATTAACTCCTGGGTGGGGCTAATTAACTCCTGGGTGGGGCTAATTAACCACTGGGGGGGCTAATTAACTCCTGGGTGGGGCTAATTAACCCTTGATGGGGCTAATTAACCCTTGATGGGGCTAATTAACCCCTGGGTGGGGCCAATTCCCCCCCTGGGGGTGTTAATTACCCCGGGGGGGTGTTAATTACCCCCCCTCCCCCCCCCCCCCGTGGCTAATTAGCGGGGGGGAGCTCGTTAAGGGGCTGGGGCTCGTTAAGCAGCGCCAGGCGGGGGGGGGGCGAGGGCGGAGGGGGGGGGGGCGGCGCCCGTTAACGACCAGCGAGAGCGGAGACGGGACCCGGATCCCAGTGAAGGCGAAGGTCTGCCCAGTACAAACCAGTATAAACCAGTATAAACCAGTATGGACCAGTATAAACCAGTACAAACCAGTATAAACCAGTATAAACCAGTATAAACCAGTACGGACCAGTACAGGCCCGCTGGGAACCAACCACTGCCCCCCCACTGCCCCCAAACCCCCTCCTGCACCATCCCAGTATAAACCAGTATGGACCAGTATAAACCAGTATGGACCAGTATAAACCCCCAAGCTGCTCCCAGTCCCTCCCAGTATATACCAGTCCCTCCCAGTAACCCCAATCCCCTCCCAGTGCCTCCTAATCCCATCCCAGTCCCTCCCAGTGCCCCCAAACCCCCTCCCAGTTTATCCCAGTCCCCTCCCAGTCCCTCCCAGTTCCCTCCCAGTTCCCCCAAACCCCCTCCCAGTTTATCCCAGTCCCCTCCCAGTCCCTCCCAGTCCCATCCCAGTCCCCTCCCAGTCCCTCCCAATCCCTCCCAGTGCCCCCCAATCCCCTCCCAGTCCCTCCCAGTCCCATCCCAGTGCCTCCCAGTCCCTCCCAGTGCCCCCAAACCCCCTCCCAGTCCCTCCCAGTTTATCCCAGTCCCTCCCAGTTCCCCCAAACCCCCTCCCAGTCCCTCCCAATCCCTCCCAGTCCCATCCCAGTCCCTCCCAATCCCCCCAAACTCCCTCCCAGTCCCATCCCAGTCCCTCCCAGTTCCCCCAAACCCCCTCCCAGTTTATCCCAGTCCCTCCAAACCCCCTCCCAGTCCCATCCCAGTCCCTCCCAGTGCCCCCGAACCCCCTCCCAGTCCCTCCCAGTGCTCCCAAACCCCCTCCCAGTCCCTCCCAATCCCTCCCAGTCCCTCCCAGTGCTCCCAAACCCCCTCCCAGTCCCATCCCAGTCCCCTCCCAGTCCCTCCCAGTTCCCTCCCAGTCCCATCCCAGTGCCTCCCAGTCCCATCCCAGTGCCTCCCAGTTCCCCCAAACCCCCTCCCAGTTTATCCCAGTCCCCTCCCAGTCCCTCCCAGTTCCCTTCCAGTCCCCCCAAACCCCCTCCCAGTCCCTCCCAATTTATCCCAATCTCTCCCAGTCCCTCCCAGTGCCTCCCAATCCCCTCCCAGTTCCTCCCAGTTCCCTCCCAGTGCCCCCGAACCCCCTCCCAGTCCCTCCCAGTGCTCCCAAACCCACTCCCAGTCCCTCCCAGTCCCATCCCAGTGCCTCCCAGTCCCATCCCAGTGCCCCCAAACTCCCTCCCAGTCCCTCCCAGTCCCCTCCCAGTCCCTCCCAGTCCCTCCCAGTTTATCCCAGTCCCTCCCAGTCCCTCCCAGTTCCCCCAAACCCACTCCCAGTCCCTCCCAGTCCCTCCCAGTCCCATCCCAGTCCCTCCCTGTGCCCCCCAATCCCCCCCAATCCCCTCCCAGTCCTTCCCAGTCCCATCCCAGTCCCTCCCAGTCCCCCCAAACCCCCTCCCAATC
>NW_027414213.1:0-29097 GCF_964106895.1 Numenius arquata | reverse complement strand
CCTTCAAACCTAGTTTAAAGCTCTTTCAACAAGCCCTGCTAACTCTTGTCCCAGGATCCATTGGCAAACAACGTCCAAAGCACAGCGTGGCGAGCCCTGCCTTTCTTCTCCTCAGGAGCCCAGTCCCTCTCTGGCAGCAGGGCGGATTCCACCCCAGGGAATCTCCCCCACAGCCTCGCCACCCACAGCAAGGCCTTTCTTTTCACACCCCGACATGCCGAGGCTCCAGACTCCTCCACCCTTTCTCCCTGTGCCGCAGCGAAGGGCTGACACCTCCCAGGCTTTGGATCTCGGAGTTGCCCATTCTCAGCTCACACTTGCCAGGCTGAAGCAGAACAAGCCACCCACGTCTGGTACTCACTGGAGTCAGTGGTGCTTCCAGCACCCTACGCTCCCTTTCCTGGGGCAGGGAGTGATTCCCCACCATGGTCGGCAGAGGTTATCACCCTCAGGGAGAGCTCTCCTGCCTCCAACTCACCTCACCAGATCCCTGGGGATGCTGAACACTCCAAGGTCCTTGCAGACTTTCTCCACCACAGCTGAAGCGTTCAGCTCGTCCAGATGAACATAGGTGATTTTCTGGGACATCGTGCTGCGTCTGCTGCGGCTTTGTGAAAACTCTCTGTTCTCACATAGGCCGGGGCTAAGCTCATGACCATGAAGAGGGAGACGTTTTGGAGCACAGCTGACATGACTCCAGGAGGTAAGGTTGATGAAATGGGCATTGTCAATGACAAAGATGCCAAATTCTCCTCCAAGGGTCTGAAAAAAGCAGGTGGTCGCTGGATGAATGGGACTACAAGCTGTTGCCAAGCAGGGGCCGGCCCTAGAAACGGGGGAGAAAGAGTCTTCTGTGTTCGCCCATGTGGCCACCTCCAGATGCGGAGGGCAGAGCTGTCCCTTGGGAGGAGGAGGCAGCAGCAGCGACTGCCCCAGGAGGCCCAAAGGCACGAGTGCGAACTGGTGGGGGGGAAGAGGGAGGAGGTGGTTCCTCTCTGGCCCCTGAAGCAGCCAGGCCCCACCTTTCGGGGCAATCACAGAACAAGGGGAAGATGGCACGCACATTCCCCTTCCGGGCGGTGGCTCAGTGGGTCGTGTACGAGCTTGCATAAAGCATCTTGGCATTCTGACCAAGACATCGGACCCAAGCCCGTAACCTGAAGACACACAGAATGAAATCACTGCCACTGGCCTCCCCAGAAGTCCCAGGGGACAGAGCCTGCCCTCCACCGCCACTTCCCAGGAAAGGGGAGAAGCAGCCCACCTGGCTGGCTGGGACAGCAGTGCCTCCTCAGAAGCACCGGAGCTGGGCAGCCATTGTCTAAGCATCCCCCAGGTGTCAACCGCAGCTCCGTGGCCCACAGGACATTGCTGGTGGGGCTAAAACCCTTCCGGTGCCTCCCGACCCCTCCAGCCAAGCAAGCCCAGCCCACAGTTACCCCTGAGATGGGAGGACAAGAGCTTCAGCTGCCTGCCCACTTTCCCAGCTACAGCTCTCTCCACATTCAGCTCCTCAGCCTTCTGACACCTCCCTCCTTCACGCCCAGGTCCAGCTCCTCAGAATGGCTCCAGAGGCCATCCCATCCACCCACCTTCACAGCTCTTTTGCCTGCAAGATGCTTGGTCCTGAGCCGGTGCTGCTCACAGAGCTCCCAGGCGGTAGCTGAGAGGACAATTTCACCTGCATCTGCAAGCTGTTCAGCCCCAAGAACTTCAGCCAGGCCTGGGCCAAAAATGCAGAAGCACTGCCGCCTCCTGTCTCCGAAAATCGGGAGACTCACGGTTCCTGCAGAGATCCCTGGTGAGAGGGAGAGGGAGAAGCAGAACTGTCACAGGGAACATTTTGAACTCTACAGCCCCCAGCATCTCAGCTGCTCAGAAGCCAATCTGAAGCCCAGCAGGGAGACAGGCATCACAAAGGGGTAGAGCAACCTCCGTCCTACTCGGGGGGCACCAACACAGCTCCCTGAAATGGGCGTTTAAATACAGACAAACAAAGTCAACATTGAGAATGTGTTGAGAGTGCCAGGCATCTTACCCAGCTGCCTGCCCCAGAAGCCCAGCAAACCAGCGGCCTCGACCACCACCTGCTCCGTTTCCATGCAGGCAGGTTGGAGCTGTCTGCAGGAGAAAACCCAACAGCCTGCAAAAGCTCTTCTCGCAGGTGTAAGTCAAGCAGTTCCCCTTTGCTCTTTGTGAAAGGCAGAGGAGAATCCAGCAGGGGAAAGGATGCAAAGCTGCAGAAGAAACAAAAGAAGAAGAAACAAAAGGATAATGACCTCCCGCAGACATCTGTGCTAAAGCAGACATTCAAAGATCCTAAGGCTCGATCCGACACCCGCTCTCTGCCTTTAAGCTTCCTCTGCATCTGCGGACGTGCACAAACCCAGCAGTCTCAGTCTCCCATCCCCACTCCAGCTACAGTTGGACCCTTGAACGCTCACCAGAGATGCTTCCCTTTGATACTAGCCCCGGTGGGCATCCCCACATTCCTGCCTGGTGAGAAGCTCCCTGTGGCACGGGAGAGTACCACGGATCTGCTCTGGCTTCTCTCCCAGGCTCACAGTGGCCACTGCCCTGGTACTTGCACAGCAGGCAGGGAGGCAGGGCCTCCAGATGCCACCAAACCTCGGAAAGGTGGAGGCTGGAAGGGACCTCTGGGGTCCATCTGGGCCAACCCTGCTGCTCCAGCCAGGCTGCACAGAGCCAGCTGCCCAGGACAATGGCTGATCGTTCCTGAATAGCTCTAAGTAAGAAGGGAGACTCCACAACCTCCCTGGGCAACCTCTGCCAGCGCTGAGTTGCCCTCACAATCAAAAAGTGTTTCCTGACCTACAGAGGGAACCTCCTGTGTTTCAGTGTGGGCCTGCGGCGTGGCCTCTGGTCCTGACACTGGGCACCACTGGGAAGAACCTGGCCCTGTCGTCTTTGCACCTTCCCTTCAGGTTGTAGACACATTCCTAAAGTGTCCCCCCCCCCCCGAGCCTTCTCTAGCCCAACCAGTCTCGGCTCTTTCAGCCTTTCCTCAGAGCACAGATGCTCCACATCCTTCATCTTCTTTGAGGACTCTCTTGTCTTGCTTTAATAGTGCTGCCAAAAGGGTGGCCACAATGTGCTCATGGTCAAGGTTTCCTCTGTGGAAAGGGGCTCGTGAGGGTCTCTCTCACACACACGCAGGTCAGAGCCAGCACCCTCAGGTCACTTGCTGGATGCCCTCAGCCTGCGCTGGGCCCTGACGCAGCACGGAGCCGGCTGCCCACGCCAGAGGCACCCAGGGGGCTGCTGAGAAAGCAGGTGCCTCCTCGCCCACGGTGGGGAGCAGAAAGGACCTGCACTGGTCCTGACCCACCAGCAGACCCTGGCTGCTCTCGCTGTTCCTCACAGAAAGCCCCAGCCCTGCCATGGAGGCAGGACCAGGCTGCCCAGCGTGTCTGCCTCCACCATCACAGCCCAATGCCAGACAGTCCTGCAGCACAGCTCTTACCCCCCCAAAAATATCACACAGGTACTCATTGAGGGTTTGTGCAAGCTCGTTAGCGCCTCTGTCCATGCCACTCTTCTGGATTCATTTCTCGGTCAATGCCATGAAACCTGTAACAGGGACACGCAGAAATCAGGAAATGCCCATGCGGGCTAAGGGATCTGGCAGCACTTTCCACCCTGCCAGGCCCGAGAGCCTGCTGGGGACACCATCCCATGCCCGGCTCAGTGCTGGCCGCAGCAGGGGTTGATTGCCCAAGACAACCCACCCCCTCTCTCTGTGGGCATCCCAGCAGAAGACCTCAGCAGTGACAAGATGGCCACTCTGTCTGAGGGGCTTCAAAGGGCCTAGTGTGGCCCAAGGTGGCTCGTGTCCGTGGCTGCTCCTCCCTGCCTCCCCCGCCTGAGATATCCGCAAAGAGCAGCACTCCATGGACAGTCGGGGTGGCGTTGTTGCTCCTGAGGGAGCCATCAGCAAGCAGCGAGGGGAGGAAAGCTGCTGCTTTCTCCAGGTCTGAGTGGCGATAGTTCCTCTCCCAGGCAGAAGCCGTCGTCAGTGCCCTGTGGCATACGGGGTACCTCAGGAGAAGATGGTCGTGCCCAGCTGGGAGGAGGACGAGGACCTCACCGCACAGTGCCAACTGCACACTGAGCCCAGTGCCCCACCACCGGGCGGTGGCCTCCTCTGTGAGTCATCGCTTACTCGCCGGCTGACCTCACGTGTCACAATTGGCTCACAGTGACATCCTCCGTGTGTCACTGCCTGCTGAGCAGCTGCTGCCGTCCCCCAGGCTCCCTCCTTGGTGCAGAGCCCCTGAGGTGGGGGCAGCCAGCACCACCCCCCTGCTCTGAGGACAGCGCCCAGAGGAGGCTCATGCTCGACCTGTCGCTGCCTTGGCAGCTGCCTCCCCTGCTCCCAGGGACCAGCCACCTGCGGCACAGAGAGCTCTTTGCTGGTGCTGGGCCTTTCCCCGGCAGCGACACGGCCCGTGGCCATCGTCCCTGCAGGCTGGCTCCCTTCTGGCCCCCTGGCTGGCTCCCCCAGCCCCCGGCTGCCCCACCGGCACAGGGGTGCCCTCCAGCTCTCCCGTCCCTCCATCCGCACAGCGCCCAGGGCAGACGGGGGCTGCCTCTGGCAGAGACAGCAGCTCCGGCGCTGCCCCGTTCCCTGGGCTGTGCCAGAGCTCCAGTGCCTGGGGCCAGGCCTCTCCTCCCTGACGGCAGCCAGAGTGTGCTTGCATGTTCCTGCATATGTGTGTGTATCTATCTATCTATCTATCTGTATTGATTGTCCTGATGTGGGGTGGAGCAGAGCCAGCTGTCTCTTCAGTGAGGGGCTCTTGCTTTTACTTGTTCCCTCTTAACGTCAGCGGCAGAAGTCACACTGACTTCAGCAGGGATTTCACTGTTACAATACATTTCTTTGTCAGTGTGGCAGCTCTTATTGCTCTAGATGCCATAAGGCCTCGTTCTTCATACAGCCCCAGACCACACACCATTTTAAGCATAAAAGACTGCCTTTCCTAGCATAAAAAACATCACCCATTAGTTCCTTTTAATGTGTTTTTTTTTTTTCTACTGCTGGCAGCCAACATCTATCCACACTCACCTGAGGAGGTACAAATGACAGGCAGGAGAAGACACAGGACAGCAGTGGGACGGTGGAGCATCGCTGAGCCGTGGCAGACCCACCTCACCTGCAGGTTCCCGCTGCCCCTCAAATCACAGTCAGCTTTGCACGTGCAGCCGCCTTGGCCAAAGCGCACTGTTCTTTCTTCTTCAGCGTAACACAAGCCTAAAGTCTTGCAATGCTGTCTCAGCTCCTGCCTATAGGACATGGTTTTTGGTTTGTCTCAAATCGTAAGTACACTTGAAGAGCCCATTCTCATCAGGATTTCATCAGATGAAATAAATGGGTGCTCTACCTCACATTTCCGAGGAGCTACTTGGAGAGAAACAAAGAACTTACTCAGATGCACCTTTGCAAGCGTATGGAAATGTTAAGCTACTGGTTGTCACCAGCGCATTCTATAAATTTGACATAACACACAATAGTAAGATTGCAGCATTTCGTAAAATCTGCAAGTATGTCGTTCAAAATATTTACAGGACGTACGTTTAAAACTGCCAGGAACAGGAAGGCTAGGTCTCAATATTTTATTTGCACGGGTTTTTTTGTAATTCTGACATTTTAAAGCAATGTATAACTTCAAGATGAACTGATGTCATAAAGTTGGCCAAGTAAGGAACAAACTTAAATAAACTCAGTTACTAGATACCGAGCATCTGACTCTTGCTGTAAAATGCATAAAAAGCACCTAAACCCAGTATTTATGTTGGACGCTAGAGATTCAGTCATCAGGCTTTACAGTGATTGCTATCACTTTATTTTTAGCTGCTCTCTATTATATATCCTCCACTGAGTACTTGTTTTCCCCAGGTAGCTGGAATTCCAAGATTCTTGGTCATCAATCAAATCCTGCAGAATGATAGGAAAAAAGAATAGGACTCTGAGGCAGCTGATACAGATCTGATTTCCTGCAGTTCTCACATAAACATTTTGTGTATCTGTAAACAACAGATAAACCGACTTTAGAGAAGTGGAAGTAGAGAAGCAAGAGAAGTAGAAGTTCAGAACTGCAGCTGTGGTCTCGCAGTGGGATCTCTCTGTGTGAGATCACGGCGAGTGGAGCTTCACTCATAAAATCTTTGCAGCGAAAGGATACAAGAGAATTGTCAGTAAAGGTACAACACTGAGCTAATCTCTGTAATGGTGGAGCCGGGAATTCACAGAATCTTCTAGGTTGGAAGGGACCTTCAAGATCATCTTGTCCAACCATCAACCTAAGTGACAAAAATAAACACCCACAAAACAACAAAATGCAACACCATCACTAAACCATGTCTCCCAGCACCACGTCAACCTGTCTTTTGAACACTTCCAGGGATGGTGCCTCAACCACCTCCCTGGGCAGCGCATTCCAATGTCTGATAACCCTTTCAGTGAAAAAAATTTTCCAATATCCAGCCTGAACCTCCCCTGGCACAACTTGAGGCCGTTTCCTCTAGTCCTGTCATCCATGACTTGGGAGAAGAGATCGACCCCCGCCTCTCTGCACCCTCCTTTCAGGTAGTTGTAGAGAGCAATAAGGTCTCCCCTCGGCCTCCTTTTCTCCAGGCTGAATAACCCTAGTTCCCTCAGCCTCTCCTCATAAGACTTGTGCTCCAGCCCCCTCACCAGCCTTGTTGCTCTTCTCTGGACCCGCTCCAGCACCTCGACGTCTTTTTTGTGGTAGGGGGCCCAAAACTGGACACGGTACTCGAGGTGGGGCCTCACCAGTGCCGAGTACAGGGGGACGATCACCTCCCAAGTCCTACTCGCCACACTGTTCCTGATACAGGCCAGGATGCTGTTGGCCTTCTTGGCCACCTGGGCACACTGCTGCCTCATGTTCAGCCGGCTGTCCACCAACACCCCCAGGTCCTTTTCTGCCAGGCAGCTCTCCAGCCACTCTGCCCCCAGCCTGTAGCGCTGCCTGGGATTGTTGTGACCCAAGTGGAGGATGCGGCACTTCGCCTTGTTGAACCTCATCCCGTTGGTCTCAGCCCATCAGTCCAACCTGTCCAGATCCCTCTGCAAAGCCTTTCTACCCTCCAGCATGTCGACACTGCCACCCAACTTAGTGTCGTCTGCGAATTCATTTAATATGGCTCACATTTTTAAAAGTGCACTTTGTGAATACTCCTTAGAGATTTAAATAATTTCTAAGATGTCCATCATGATAAAATAGCCTTTCCCTTTTTTTTTTTGTAACTGTGAACGGGGGAATTGGTTCATGCTTATCCATTTATCTAATAACCATAAATGTGAGCCAAATATAATTTGCTACAAATCCTTGATATAAAGCTTTTTTGGTAATTATATCAACTAGTCATCTTATTCTAACTTTCTCGTCTTCTCTTGTTTTATGTATGCTGCCCCTGTAGGGTCATGTTCAATGAGCTCTGGCCTAGGATAATTTTGCTTCTTCTTATAACTATCCCACTGCATAGTAATTGCTTTCAAAATTTTGATGCAAAAAATTAAATGGTTTTAAGAATTCATTCCTGCCTAACACAAATTTTTGAATTGATAAAAATAACCTTGTCACAATATACGCTTGAGTTTTAAATGTGAGCTCGATGTTTAAAGGCAATGCAAGTTACTTTGGTAGACTTTTACTGCCCAGGCAGTGTACATAGTTGTATTTTTTAGAGATTTATGTCTTGTTGTACGTCCTGCTTCCAGCTGTTTGAGTCCAGACTGTGTTTGCCAAAACCAGTTAACTGGCTACCCCTGAAGCACAGATTTTCCCAAAGACGTAGATTTCTCAGTTTCCACCACTAAATGCTTAGCGATAAGTTATTTCTCAACAACTCCCTATGCACAAGTGTGCTCCAACACCATCCGAAATCTTCTGGCTGTTCTGGCAGCAAACATTCTTTAAACACCCCCGGTGGAGCAGATGATACAACAGCTGATGCCTGGGGTGGATGTTGGGCTGATGGTGGTTTGGAGTTCTGGATTTTGGGGACGAGGTAAATGAGAACGGAGAGGACGATCTACCCAGTGAGGCACCCAGGACTAGTTACCCACCCCCATGCCTCAGGACCTCATCAACTAAGAAAAAAAGAAAGGTGATTGTAATAGGTGACTCCCTTCTGGGTGGAACAGAGGGCCCAATCTGTAGACCAGACCCGTCCCACAGGGGAGTCACCTGCCTCCCTGGGGCCAGGATTAAGGATATACAGAGGGAAATTCACTCCCTGGTTCAGCCCTCAGATTATTACCCACTACTGATATTTCAAGTGGGCAATGATGAGGTAGCCACCAGAAGCCTAAAGGCAATGAAAAGGGACTTCAGAGTGCTGGGACGACTGGTCAAGGGATCAGGAGCACAAGTGGTGTTCTCTTCTATCCCACCAGTCACAGGGATGGATGGGGGCATAAATAGGAAGAATCAAAAGATCAACTCATGGCTGAAAGACTGGTGTCAACGGCAGGACATTGGATTCTTTGATCACGGGCAGATCTACAGCTCACCAGGCATGCTGGCAGCAGGTGGGGGAAGCCTAACCCAAAGGGGAAAAAGGATATTGGGACAAGAATTAGCAGGGCTCATTGAGAGAGCTTTAAACTAGATTTGAAGGGGGACGGGGCTGGAACCAGTGTTACTAAAGTGGTGCCCGGGAGTAGCGTGCCAGTGCTAGTAGGTAAAGGTGTCAGCACGGCCTTGCAGCCTGTTGCGGCAGTTGATGTGGGAGAGAAAGACACGTGTGGCAGTGAAGACATGAGTAGTGATAAGATGGTAACTGCAGAAATGTCTGCACACGGACAGGTGGGAATTAGTGCTTGCCCTCCCAGCAAAATAGTGGGACAATTAGCCCAGCTGAAGTGTATCTCCATGAATGCACGCGGCATGGGTAACAAACAGGAGGAGCTGGAGGCCATCGTACAGCAAGAAAACTATGATCTAGTTGCCATCACAGAAACGTGGTGGGAGGACTCGCATAACTGGAGCGCTGTGATTGATGGTTACCAACTTTTCAGAAGGGACAGGCAAGGAAAGAGAGGTGGTGGGGTGGCCCTTTATGTTAAGAGCAGTATTGTATGCCTCCAACTTAGCAATACGCACGATGACAGCGTTGAGTGTCTATGGATAAGAATTAAGGGGAAGACCAATAAGGCAGACATCGTGGTGGGGATTTGTTATAGACCCCCAAACCAGGATATAAAGGCAGATGAAATATTCTATAAGCAGCTGGCAGAGGCCTCACGATCACTCTCCCTTGTACTCATGGGGGACTTCAACTTCCCAGATATCTGCTGGAAATATAACATAGCAGAGAGGCAACAGTCCTGGAGATTCTTGGAGTGCATGGAAGACAACTTCCTAACGCAGCTGGTGAGGGAACCGACTAGGGAAAGTGCCCTACTGGACCTGCTGATAGTTAACTCAGAAGGTCTTGCGGGGGATGTAAACGTTGGAGGTCGTCTTGGACAGAGTGATCGTGAAATGATACAATTTTCAATTCTTGCTGAAGCAAGGAGGGGGGCCAGCAAAACTGCCACCTTGGACTTCCGAAGGGCAGACTTTGGCCTCTTCAGGAGCATGGTTGAAAGTGTCCCTTGGGAGACAGTCCTGAAGGGCAAAGGTGCCCAGGAAGGCTGGTCGTACTTCAAGGAGGCACTCTTAAAAGCCCAGGAAAGAACCATACCCAAATCCCAAAAAACAAGCAGGAAGGGAAGAAGACCAGCCTGGCTAAATAGAGAGCTTTGGCTGGAGCTCAGGAACAAAAAGAAGGTTTATGATCTTTGGAAAAGGGGCCTGGCAAGCAAGGAGAAATACCAGGAAGCGGAGAAAATATGCAGGGGGAAAATTAGAAGGGCCAAGGCTCAAGCCGAGCTCATCTTGGCCACTACAGTTAAGAATAACAAAAAGGGGTTTTTTCGATGTGTAAACAGTAAAAGGAAGATTAGGGATAATGTGGGCCCACTGATGAATGAGGTGGGCACCCTAGTGATGGAAGACACGGAGAAAGCAGAGTTGCTGAATGCCTTCTTTTCTTCAGTCTTCACTGCTAAGGCTGCCCCTCATGAATCTCTGGCCTTGGACGCAAGGGGGAGGGTATGGAGAGAGGAAGTTTTTCCTCCAGTAGAGGAGGACCAGGTTCGGGACCACTTGGCCAAACTGGACATTCATAAGTCCATGGGCCCTGATGGGATGCACCCACGAGTGCTGAGCTGGCAGATGTTATCGCTGGGCCACTCTCTATCATCTTTGAAAGGTCATGGAGAACAGGAGAGGTGCCTGAAGACTGGAGGAAGGCCAACATCACTCCAGTCTTCAAAAAGGGCAAGAAGGAGGACCCTGGGAACTACAGACCAGTCAGTCTCACCTCCATCCCTGGGAAGGTAATGGAGAGACTCATTCTAGATGTCATCTCCAAACAAGTTGAAGAACGGGGGGTTATTGGAAGTGGGCAACATGGGTTTACCAAGGGTAAATCACGTTTGACCAATCTGATACAGCTTTCTACGATGCTATAACTAGTTGGTTGGATGAGGGGAGGGCAGCAGGTGTCATCTACCTTGACTTCAGCAAGGCTTTTGACACAGTCTCCCATAACATCCTCATTGGGAAACTAAGGAAGTGTGGGCTGGATGAGGGGACAGTGAGGTGGATTGAGAACTGGCTGTGTGACAGGACCCAAAGGGTAATGATTAATGGAGCAGGTTCAAGCTGGAGGCCTGTAACCAGCGGTGTCCCCCAGGGGTCAATACTCGGTCCAGTCCTGTTCAACATATTCGTCAGCGACCTGGATGAGGGGACCGAGTGTGTCCTCAGCAAGTTTGCTGATGATACCAAACTGGGAGGGGTGGCTGACACCCCGGAGGGCCGTGCTGCCATCCAGCGAGACCTGGACAGGCTGGAGAGCTGGGCAAGGAAGAACCTCATGAGGTTCAACAGGGAAAAGTGTAGGGTCCTGCACGTGGGGAAGAAGAACGTTAGGCACCAATACAGGTTAGGTGTGGACCTGCTGGAGTCAAGTTCTGAAGAGAAAGATCTGGGGGGCCTGGTAGACAGCAAAATGACAATGAGCAAGCAGTGTGCTCTTGTGGCCAGGAAGGCCAATGGAATCCTGGGCTGCATAGGGAAGAGTGTGGCCAGTAGGTCGAGGGAAGTCATTCTCCCCCTCTACTCTGCACTGGTGAGGCCACAACTGGAATACTGCATCCAGTTCTGGGCTCCCCAATTCAAGAGGGATAGGGAACTACTGGAAAGAGTCCAGCGAAGGGCAACAAGGATGGTTCAAGGATTGGAGCATCTCCCTTATGAAGAAAGGCTGAGAGAGCTGGGACTCTTTAGCCTGGAGAAGAGAAGGCTGAGGGGAGACCTTATCAATGCTTATAAGTATCTAAGGGGTGGGTTGAAGGAGGAGGGAGCCAGACTCTTTTCAGTGGTTGCCAGTGACAGGACGAGGGGCAACGGGCACAAGTTGGAACATAGGAGGTTCCACTCAAATATGAGAAAAAGCTTCCTCACGGTGAGGGTGCCAGAGCCCTGGAACAGGCTGCCCAGGGAGGGTGTGGAGTCCCCTTCTTTGGAGATTTTCAAGACCCGCCTGGATGCAGTCCTGAGTAACGTGCTCTGACATGCTCTGGGCAATCCTGCTGTAGCAGGGGAGTTGGACTAGATGATCTTTATGGTCCCTTCCAACTCTAAAAATTCAGTGAAATGTTCCCACACTTCCCGTTTCCTGGGAAAGAAGTTTTGAGCTCAAGCAACAACAAGGGAGACTTCAGCGAGGCACAAGGAGGGCAAAAAAGCCTCATCTAAGAGCACCCCCACGTTATAGCAGGCTCCTTGATGGTGACCTGAGTGCAGAATGGGGCTTCAGACGTTGGAACTGCAGGTTGTCTCTGCCAGTCCTGCATCAGTCGTCACTTGGAGATGCTGTCATAGCAGAAAACTTAGCTTCACAGGTGACTAGTGAGCATGTTCCTCTGGGGAGAATGAAAATTTGCATTTCAGTCCCTTCTCTAGTAAATAAATGATTGTCTAAAATAGACACTACATAAAGAACATGATGTCTTTCAATCAGAATATGGGCAATTGTCCCTACAACAAAGATAATTTACCATTTTGACTGTCTTGGAAACAATTTCCAGGCATGTTCTACCATAAGCTAAGAAGACTTATTCTCCATGCCTACTCCCTTTTAACCCAGAATCACAATTTATTATTTGGGGACTGTCCAGTGACCCCGACCGGAACTTCTCTTTTAGCCAAAAAAAAAGACGCATGGCAGATAGAAATCTTTTCCCTCAACCACTCTGCTGAATTGCAAATGAAAACTAATTCCACTTAAAATATGGAAAGATTCGTGATCAATGTTCTTCTACTTGTAGAACGCCCAAGAGAGAATAAGCAGTGTAAAGCATATTGTGGGATTTGTCCCCCTACTACATTGTCATTTCTTTTGGTCAAAATCCTCCAGGAATCAAGTAGGCACCACCTTAGTGCTGACTGACCTGAGTTCTGACTGGCCACAGTCTCACGGGATTGGCACAAAGGAGGCACAATCTGGTGTGAAAGAGCACGTTTCCTCAAAGGACTGGTCATCTCAAATGCATGTCTCAATCCGTCTCATCCGCATTAATCTACAACCAGTGCAGCCCTTTGTGACGGGATTCTTCAGACAGTGAAGGGGCCACAGGGGATCTTCAGAGGATCATTCAGCCCAAGACAGGCCAGAAAAAGTTTCTGCGGCCACAAAACTAGATTTTCTCAGTCCAGTTCAGCTTGTCTACATTCTTTCTGGATCCATCTGATCTACCACATCTAATCACCTCCATTTCAGTTCATTAGAGTGGGATTCCACAGACAGGAAATAGAACTGGATCGAGAGCAGCCCTGAGGGACAAGGACTTGGGGGTGTTGGTGGGTGAGAAGCTCAACATGAGCTCGCAATGTGCGCTGGCAGCCCAGAAAGCCCCCTGTACCCTGTGCTGTATCCCCAGCAGCGTGGCCAGCAGGGTGAGCGTGGGGGGTGGGGTGGAGGGATTCTGCCCCTCTGCTCCGCTCCGGGGAGACCCCCCTGCGGTGCTGCCTCCAGCTCTGGGGCCACCAACATCAGAATGACATGGACCTGTTGGAGTGGGGGCAGAGGAGGCCACGGAGATGCTGCGAGGACTGGAGCCCCTCTGCTGTGAGGAAAGGCTGAGAGAGTTGGGGGGCTTTAGCCTGCAGAAGAGAAGGCTCCGGGGAGACCTTAGAGCCCCTTCCAGTCCCTAAAGGGGCTCCAGGAAACCTGGGGAGGGACTCTAGGTCAGCGAGGGGAGCCATAGGACGAGGGTGAGGGGTTTTACACTGAAGGAGGGGAGATTGAGATGAGATCTCAGGAAGAAACTCTTTCCTGCGAGCGTGGTGAGACCCTGGCCCAGGTTGCCCAGAGAAGCTGTGGCTGCCCCATCCCCCGAGGGGTTCAAGGCCAGGTTGGACGGGGCTTTGAGCAACCTGGTCTGGTGGGAGGTGCCCCTGGCCAGGGAAGGGGTTTGGAACTAGATGGTCTCCGAGGTCCCTTCCAACTCAAACCATGCTGTGCTTGTATAACGGAGGACACTTTTGGACAACCGATTGCCCAAAAACAGCCAAAAGAAGTGTCGAGAGGTTGGGCACTTGCATTACATTCTGCCTTATTGACCAACACTGAGCGTTGGAAATGACAGGCACATTATCTTGTGTCTAGGCAGGTTTTGTAGGTGGCTTAATGGTGACCCAATGGGGTCACGCCTAGAGGCCTGTAGAGTACCGCAGGAGCCAGTAGTGTTCTGTAGGGGCCCGTAGGGTTCCTTCCATAGGGGCTGGCAGTGTTCCGTAGGGGCCTCTAGGGTTGAGTAAGTGCCCGCAGGAGTCTGTAGGAATCCGTGGGATTCTGTAAGGTTCTGGAGGGTTCTGCAGGGTTCCGTAGGGGCCCGTAGAGTTCTGTAGTGGCTGGTAAAGTTCCCTAGGGCCCTGTACCGTTCCGTAACTGCCTGCAAGGGTCTTTAGGCTTCCGTAGGGGCTGGTAGGGTTCCATAAAGTTCCGTGGGTTCCTGTAGAGTTCTGCAAGTGCCCGCAAGGGCCTGTAGGGGCCCACAGTGTATCTGTCAGGTTCCGTAGAGTTCCGTAGGGGCCATAGGTTTCCGTAGTGTCTGGTAGTATTCCGTAGGGGTCTGTAGGGTTCCGTAGGCACCTGCAGTGTTCTGTAGGAGCCCATAGGGTTTTAGTGAGGTTCCGTTGTGTTGCTAAGGGTCTTGTAGAGTGCTGTCGGGTGCTGGAGTATTCTGTAGGGTTCCAGAGGGGCTCGTAGGGTTCCGTTGAAATCTGTAGGCTTCCCTAGAGGCCCGTAGAGTCCCGTAGATTTCTGTAGGGGCCTGTAGGGTTGTGTAAGTGCCCGCAGGGGTTGGTAGGAGCTTGTAGGGTGCCATATGTTTCCGGAGGGTTGTGTAGGGTTCCGTAGGGGCCTGTGGTGTTCCCTAGGAGCCTGTAGAGTCTCGTACGGTTCCGTAGGGGCCTGTAGTGTTCCCTAGGGGCCTGTAGAGTCTCGTGCAGTTCCGTAGGGTCCTGTAGCTTTCCATAAGCGCCCGCAGAGGTCTGAAGGGGCCCGTACTGTTCCGTAAGGATCCATAGGGCTCCGTAGAGCTTCGTAGGTTTCCTAGAGGCCTGTAGAGTACCGCAGGAGCCAGTAGTGTTCTGTAGGGGCCCGTAGGGTTCCTTCCACAGGGGCTGGCAGTGTTCCGTAGGGGCCTCTAGGGTTGTGTAAGTGCCCGCAGGAGTCTGTAGGAGTCTGTGGGATTCTGTAAGGTTCCGTAGGGTTCTGCAGGGTTCCGTAGGGGCCCGTAGAGTTCCGTAGTGGCTGGTAAAGTTCCGTAGGGCCCTGTGGGGTTCTGTATGGACCTGTAGGGTTCCGTAGGGGCCTGCAGGGTTCTGTAAGTGCCTGCAGGTGTCTGTAGGGTTCCGTAGGGGTCTGTAGGGTTCCGTAGGCACCTGCAGTGTTCTGTAGGAGCCCATAGGGTTTTAGTGAGGTTCCGTTGTGTTGCTAAGGGTCTTGTAGAGTGCTGTAGGGTCCTGGAGTATTCTGTAGGGTTCCAGAGGGGCTCGTAGGGTTCCGTCAAAATCTGTAGGGTTCCCTAAGGGCCTGTAGAGTCCCGTAGATTTCCGTAAAGGCCTGTAGGGTTGTGTAAGTGCCCGCAGGGGTTGGTAGGAGCTTGTAGTGTTCCATAAGTTTCCGGAGGGTTGTGTAGGGTTCCGTAGGGGCCGGTGGTGTTCCCTAGGGGCCTGGAGAGTCTCGTACGGTTCCGTAGGGGCCTGTGGTGTTCCCTAAGGGCCTGTAGAGTCTCGTGCAGTTCCGTAGGGTCCTGTAGGTTTCCATAAGCGCCCGCAGAGGTCTGAAGGGGCCCGTACTGTTCCGTAAGGATCCATAGGGCTCCGTAGAGCTTCGTAGGTTTCCTAGAGGCCTGTAGAGTACCGCAGGAGCCAGTCGTGTTCTGTAGGGGCCCGTAGGGTTCCTTCCGTAGGGGCTGGCAGCGTTCCGTAGGGGCCTCTAGGGTTGTGTAAGTGCCCGCAGGAGTCTGTAGGAGTCTGTGGGATTCTGTAAGGTTCCGGAGTGTTCTGCAGGGTTCCGTAGGGGCCCATAGAGTTCCGTAGTGGCTGGTAAAGTTCTGTAGGGCCCTGTACCGTTCCGTAACTGCCTGCAAGGGTCTTTAGGCTTCCGTAGGGGCTGGTACGGTTCCATAAAGATCCATGGGTTCCTGCAGAGTTCTGCAAGTGCCCGCAAGGGCCTGTAGGGGCCCACAGTGTTTCTGTCAGGTTCCGTAGAGTTCCATAGGGGCCATAGGTTTCCGTAGTGTCTGGTAGTATTCCGTAGGGGTCTGTAGGGTTGTGTAAGTGCCCGCAGGAGTCTGTAGGAGTCTGTGGGATTCTGTAAGGTTCCGTAGGGTTCTGCAGGGTTCCGTAGGGGCCCGTAGAGTTCCGTAGTGGCTGGTAAAGTTCCGTAGGGCCCTGTGGGGTTCTGTATGGACCTGTAGGGTTCCGTAGGGGCCTGCAGGGTTCTGTAAGTGCCTGCAGGTGTCTGTAGGGTTCCGTAGGGGTCTGTAGGGTTCCGTAGGCACCTGCAGTGTTCTGTAGGAGCCCATAGGGTTTTAGTGAGGTTCCGTTGTGTTGCTAAGGGTCTTGTAGAGTGCTGTAGGGTCCTGGAGTATTCTGTAGGGTTCCAGAGGGGCTCGTAGGGTTCCGTGAAAATCTGTAGGGTTCCCTAAGGGCCTGTAGAGTCCCGTAGATTTCCGTAAAGGCCTGTAGGGTTGTGTAAGTGCCCGCAGGGGTTGGTAGGAGCTTGTAGTGTTCCATAAGTTTCCGGAGGGTTGTGTAGGGTTCCGTAGGGGCCGGTGGTGTTCCCTAGGGGCCTGGAGAGTCTCGTACGGTTCCGTAGGGGCCTGTGGTGTTCCCTAAGGGCCTGTAGAGTCTCGTGCAGTTCCGTAGGGTCCTGTAGGTTTCCATAAGCGCCCGCAGAGGTCTGAAGGGGCCCGTACTGTTCCGTAAGGATCCATAGGGCTCCGTAGAGCTTCGTAGGTTTCCTAGAGGCCTGTAGAGTACCGCAGGAGCCAGTCGTGTTCTGTAGGGGCCCGTAGGGTTCCTTCCGTAGGGGCTGGCAGCGTTCCGTAGGGGCCTCTAGGGTTGTGTAAGTACCCGCAGGAGTCTGTAGGAGTCTGTGGGATTCTGTAAGGTTCCGGAGTGTTCTGCAGGGTTCCGTAGGGGCCCATAGAGTTCCGTAGTGGCTGGTAAAGTTCTGTAGGGCCCTGTACCGTTCCGTAACTGCCTGCAAGGGTCTTTAGGCTTCCGTAGGGGCTGGTACGGTTCCATAAAGATCCATGGGTTCCTGCAGAGTTCTGCAAGTGCCCGCAAGGGCCTGTAGGGGCCCACAGTGTTTCTGTCAGGTTCCGTAGAGTTCCATAGGGGCCATAGGTTTCCGTAGTGTCTGGTAGTATTCCGTAGGGGTCTGTAGGGTTGTGTAAGTGCCCGCAGGAGTCTGTAGGAGTCTGTGGGATTCTGTAAGGTTCCGTAGGGTTCTGCAGGGTTCCGTAGGGGCCCGTAGAGTTCCGTAGTGGCTGGTAAAGTTCCGTAGGGCCCTGTGGGGTTCTGTATGGACCTGTAGGGTTCCGTAGGGGCCTGCAGGGTTCTGTAAGTGCCTGCAGGTGTCTGTAGGGTTCCGTAGGGGTCTGTAGGGTTCCGTAGGCACCTGCAGTGTTCTGTAGGAGCCCATAGGGTTTTAGTGAGGTTCCGTTGTGTTGCTAAGGGTCTTGTGGAGTGCTGTCGGGTCCTGGAGTATTCTGTAGGGTTCCAGAGGGGCTCGTAGGGTTCCGTCAAAATCTGTAGGCTTCCCTAGGGGCCTGTAGAGTCCCGTAGATTTCCGTAAAGGCCTGTAGGGTTGTGTAAGTGCCCGCAGGGGTTGGTAGGAGCTTGTAGGGTTCCATAAATTTCCAGAGGGTTGTGTAGGGTTCCGTAAGGGCCGGTGCTGTTCCCTAGGGGCCTGTAGAGTCTCGTACGGTTCCGTAGGGGCCTGTGATGTTCCCTAGGGGCCTGTAGAGTCTTGTACAGTTCCATAGGGTCCTGTAGGTTTCCATAAGCGCCCGCAGAGGTCTGAAGGGGCCCGTACTGTTCCGTAAGGATCCATAGGGCTCCGTAGAGCTTCGTAGGTTCCCTAGGGGCCTGTAGAGTACCGCAGGAGCCAGTAGTGTTCTGTAGGGGCCCGTAGAGTTCCTTCCATAGGGGCTGGCAGTGTTCCGTAGGGGCCTCGAGGGTTGAGTAAGTGCCCGCAGGGGTTGGTAGGAGCTTGTAGGGTGCCATATGTTTCCGGAGGGTTGTGTAGGCTTCCGTAGAGGCCTGTGGTGTTCCCTAGGAGCCTGTAGAGTCTCGTACGGTTCCGTAGGGGCCTGTGGTGTTCCCTAAGGGCCTGTAGAGTCTCGTACGGTTCCGTAGGGGCCTGTGGTGTTCCCTAGAGGCCTGTAGAGTCTCGTGCAGTTCCGTAGGGTCCTGTAGGTTTCCATAAGCGCCTGCAGAGGTCTGAAGGGGCCCGTACTGTTCCGTAAGGATCTACAGGGCTCCGTAGAGCTTCGTAGGTTCCCTAGAGGCCTGTAGAGTACCGCAGGAGCCAGTAGTGTTCTGTAGGGGCCCGTAGGGTTCCTTCCATAGGGGCTGGCAGTGTTCCGTAGGGGCCTCTAGGGTTGAGTAAGTGCCCGCAGGAGTCTGTAGGAGTCTGTGGGATTCTGTAAGGTTCCGGAGGGTTCTGCAGGGTTCCGTAGGGGCCCGTAGAGTTCCGTAGTGGCTGGTAAAGTTCCGTAGGGCCCTGTGGGGTTCTGTATGGACCTGTAGGGTTCCGTAGGGGCCTGCAGGGTTCTGTAAGTGCCTGCAGGTGTCTGTAGGGTTCCGTAGGGGTCGGTAGGGTTCCGTAGGCACCTGCAGTGTTCTGTAGGAGCCCATAGGGTTTTAGTGAGGTTCAGTTGTGTTGCTAAGGGTCTTGTAGAGTGCTGTTGGGTCCTGGAGTATTCTGTAGGGTTCCAGAGGGGCTCGTAGGGTTCCGTCGAAATCTGTAGGGTTCCCTAGGGGCCTGGAGAGTCTCGTACGGTTCCGTAGGGGCCTGTGGTGTTCCCTAAGGGCCTGTAGAGTCTCGTGCAGTTCCGTAGGGGCCTGTGGTGTTCCCTAGAGGCCTGTAGAGTCTCTTGCAGTTCCGTAGGGTCCTGTAGGTTTCCATAAGCGCCTGCAGAGGTCTGAAGGGGCCCGTACTGTTCCGTAAGGATCTACAGGGCTCTGTAGAGCTTTGTAGGTTCCCTAGAGGCCTGTAGAGTACCACAGGAGCCAGTAGTGTTCTGTAGGGGCCCGTAGGGTTCCTTCCACAGGGGCTGGCAGTGTTCCGTAGGGGCCTCTAGGGTTGTGCAAGTGCCCGCAGGAATCTGTAGGAGTCTGTGGGATTCTGTAAGGTTCCGGAGGGTTCTGCAGGGTTCCGTAGGGGCCCGTAGAGTTCCGTAGTGGCTGGTAAAGTTCCGTAGGGCCCTGTGGGGTTCTGTATGGACCTGTAGGGTTCCGTAGGGGCCTGCAGGGTTCTGTAAGTGCCTGCAGGTGTCTGTAGGGTTCCGTAGGGGTCTGTAGGGTTCCGTAGGCACCTGCAGTGTTCTGTAGGAGCCCATAGGGTTTTAGTGAGGTTCCGTTGTGTTGCTAAGGGTCTTGTGGAGTGCTGTCGGGTCCTGGAGTATTCTGTAGGGTTCCAGAGGGGCTCGTAGGGTTCCGTCAAAATCTGTAGGCTTCCCTAGGGGCCTGTAGAGTCCCGTAGATTTCCGTAAAGGCCTGTAGGGTTGTGTAAGTGCCCGCAGGGGTTGGTAGGAGCTTGTAGGGTTCCATAAATTTCCAGAGGGTTGTGTAGGGTTCCGTAAGGGCCGGTGCTGTTCCCTAGGGGCCTGGAGAGTCTCGTACGGTTCCGTAGGGGCCTGTGATGTTCCCTAGGGGCCTGTAGAGTCTTGTACAGTTCCATAGGGTCCTGTAGGTTTCCATAAGCGCCCGCAGAGGTCTGAAGGGGCCCGTACTGTTCCGTAAGGATCCATAGGGCTCCGTAGAGCTTCGTAGGTTCCCTAGGGGCCTGTAGAGTACCGCAGGAGCCAGTAGTGTTCTGTAGGGGCCCGTAGAGTTCCTTCCATAGGGGCTGGCAGTGTTCCGTAGGGGCCTCGAGGGTTGAGTAAGTGCCCGCAGGGGTTGGTAGGAGCTTGTAGGGTGCCATATGTTTCCGGAGGGTTGTGTAGGCTTCCGTAGAGGCCTGTGGTGTTCCCTAGGAGCCTGTAGAGTCTCGTACGGTTCCGTAGGGGCCTGTGGTGTTCCCTAAGGGCCTGTAGAGTCTCGTACGGTTCCGTAGGGGCCTGTGGTGTTCCCTAGAGGCCTGTAGAGTCTCGTGCAGTTCCGTAGGGTCCTGTAGGTTTCCATAAGCGCCTGCAGAGGTCTGAAGGGGCCCGTACTGTTCCGTAAGGATCTACAGGGCTCCGTAGAGCTTCGTAGGTTCCCTAGAGGCCTGTAGAGTACCGCAGGAGCCAGTAGTGTTCTGTAGGGGCCCGTAGGGTTCCTTCCATAGGGGCTGGCAGTGTTCCGTAGGGGCCTCTAGGGTTGAGTAAGTGCCCGCAGGAGTCTGTAGGAGTCTGTGGGATTCTGTAAGGTTCCGGAGGGTTCTGCAGGGTTCCGTAGGGGCCCGTAGAGTTCCGTAGTGGCTGGTAAAGTTCCGTAGGGCCCTGTGGGGTTCTGTATGGACCTGTAGGGTTCCGTAGGGGCCTGCAGGGTTCTGTAAGTGCCTGCAGGTGTCTGTAGGGTTCCGTAGGGGTCGGTAGGGTTCCGTAGGCACCTGCAGTGTTCTGTAGGAGCCCATAGGGTTTTAGTGAGGTTCCGTTGTGTTGCTAAGGGTCTTGTAGAGTGCTGTCGGGTCCTGGAGTATTCTGTAGGGTTCCAGAGGGGCTCGTAGGGTTCCGTCGAAATCTGTAGGGTTCCCTAGGGGCCTGGAGAGTCTCGTACGGTTCCGTAGGGGCCTGTGGTGTTCCCTAAGGGCCTGTAGAGTCTCGTATGGTTCCGTAGGGGCCTGTGGTGTTCCCTAGAGGCCTGTAGAGTCTCTTGCAGTTCCGTAGGGTCCTGTAGGTTTCCATAAGCGCCTGCAGAGGTCTGAAGGGGCCCGTACTGTTCCGTAAGGATCTACAGGGCTCTGTAGAGCTTTGTAGGTTCCCTAGAGGCCTGTAGAGTACCACAGGAGCCAGTAGTGTTCTGTAGGGGCCCGTAGGGTTCCTTCCACAGGGGCTGGCAGTGTTCCGTAGGGGCCTCTAGGGTTGTGCAAGTGCCCGCAGGAGTCTGTAGGAGTCTGTGGGATTCTGTAAGGTTCCGTAGGGTTCTGCAGGGTTCCGTAGGGGCCCGTAGAGTTCCGTAGTGGCTGGTAAAGTTCCGTAGGGCCCTGTGGGGTTCTGTATGGACCTGTAGGGTTCCGTAGGGGCCTGCAGGGTTCTGTAAGTGCCTGCAGGTGTCTGTAGGGTTCCGTAGGGGTCTGTAGGGTTCCGTAGGCACCTGCAGTATTCTGTAGGAGCCCATAGGGTTTTAGTGAGGTTCCGTTGTGTTGCTAAGGGTCTTGTAGAGTGCTGTCGGGTGCTGGAGTATTCTGTAGGGTTCCAGAGGGGCTCGTAGGGTTCCGTCGAAATCTGTAGGGTTCCCTAGGGGCCTGGAGAGTCTCGTACGGTTCCGTAGGGGCCTGTGGTGTTCCCTAAGGGCCTGTAGAGTCTCGTACGGTTCCGTAGGGGCCTGTGGTGTTCCCTAGAGGCCTGTAGAGTCTCGTGCAGTTCCGTAGGGTCCTGTAGGTTTCCATAAGCGCCTGCAGAGGTCTGAAGGGGCCCGTACTGTTCCGTAAGGATCTACAGGGCTCCGTAGAGCTTCGTAGGTTCCCTAGAGGCCTGTAGAGTACCGCAGGAGCCAGTAGTGTTCTGTAGGGGCCCGTAGGGTTCCTTCCACAGGGGCTGGCAGTGTTCCGTAAGGGCCTCTAGGGTTGTGTAAGTGCCCGCAGGAGTCTGTAGGAGTCCGTGGGATTCTGTAAGGTTCCGGAGGGTTCTGCAGGGTTCCGTAGGGGCCCATAGAGTTCCGTAGTGGCTGGTAAAGTTCTGTAGGGCCCTGTACCATTCCGTAACTGCCTGCAAGGGTCTTTAGGCTTCCGTAGGGGCTGGTACGGTTCCATAAAGATCCATGGGTTCCTGCGGAGTTCTGCAAGTGGACGGAAGGGCCTGTAGGGGCGCACAGTGTTTCTGTCAGGTTCCGTAGAGTTCCATAGGGGCCATAGGTTCCGTAGTGTCTGGTAGTATTCCGTAGGGGTCTGTAGGGTTCCGTAGGCACCTGCAGTGTTCTGTAGGAGCCCATAGGGTTTTAGTGAGGTTCCGTTGTGTTGCTAAGGGTCTTGTAGAGTGCTGTCGGGTGCTGGAGTATTCTGTAGGGTTCCAGAGGGGCTCATAGGGTTCCGTCGAAATCTGTAGGGTTCCCTAGGGGCCTGGAGAGTCTCGTACGGTTCCGTAGGGGCCTGTGGTGTTCCCTAAGGGCCTGTAGAGTCTCGTACGGTTCCGTAGGGGCCTGTGGTGTTCCCTAGAGGCCTGTAGAGTCTCGTGCAGTTCCGTAGGGTCCTGTAGGTTTCCATAAGCGCCTGCAGAGGTCTGAAGGGGCCCGTACTGTTCTGTAAGGATCTACAGGGCTCCGTAGAGCTTCGTAGGTTCCCTAGAGGCCTGTAGAGTACCGCAGGAGCCAGTAGTGTTCTGTAGGGGCCCGTACGGTTCTTTCCGTAGGGGCTGGCAGTGTTCCGTAAGGGCCTCTAGGGTTGTGTAAGTGCCCGCAGGAGTCTGTAGGAGTCCGTGGGATTCTGTAAGGTTCCGGAGGGTTCTGCAGGGTTCCGTAGGGGCCCATAGAGTTCCGTAGTGGCTGGTAAAGTTCTGTAGGGCCCTGTACCATTCCGTAACTGCCTGCAAGGATCTTTAGGCTTCCGTAGGGGCTGGTACGGTTCCATAAAGATCCATGGGTTCCTGCAGAGTTCTGCAAGTGGACGGAAGGGCCTGTAGGGGCGCACATTGTTTCTGTGAGGTTCCGTAGAGTTCCATAGGGGCCATAGGTTTCCGTAGTGTCTGGTAGTATTCCGTAGGGGTCTGTAGGGTTCCGTAGGCACCTGCAGTGTTCTGTAGGAGCCCATAGGGTTTTAGTGAGGTTCCGTTGTGTTGCTAAGGGTCTTGTAGAGTGCTGTTGGGTCCTGGAGTATTCTGTAGGGTTCCAGAGGGGCTCGTAGGGTTCCGTCGAAATCTGTAGGCTTCCCTAGGGGCCCGGAGAGTCCCGTAGATTTCCGTAGGGGCCTGTAGGGTTGTGTAAGTGCCCGCAGGGGTTGGTAGGAGCTTGTAGGGTTCCATAAGTTTCCAGAGGGTTGTGTAGGGTTCCGTAGGGGCCTGTGGTGTTCCCTAGGGGCCTGTAGAGTCTCGTGCAGTTCCGTAGGGTCCTGTAGGTTTCCATAAGCGCCCGCAGAGGTCTGAAGGGGCCCGTACTGTTCCGTAAGGATCCATAGGGCTCCGTAGAGCTTCGTAGGTTTCCTAGAGGCCTGTAGAGTACCGCAGGAGCCAGTAGTGTTCTGTAGGGGCCCGTAGGGTTCCTTCCATAGGGGCTGGCAGTGTTCCGTAGGGGCCTCTAGGGTTGAGTAAGTGCCCGCAGGGGTTGGTAGGAGCTTGTAGGGTGCCATATGTTTCCGGAGGGTTGTGTAGGGTTCCGTAGGGGCCTGTGGTGTTCCCTAGGAGCCTGTAGAGTCTCGTATGGTTCCGTAGGGGCCTGTGGTGTTCCCTATGGGCCTGTAGAGTCTCGTACGGTTCCGTAGGGGCCTGTGGTGTTCCCTAGAGGCCTGTAGAGTCTCGTGCAGTTCCGTAGGGTCCTGTAGGTTTCCATAAGCGCCTGCAGAGGTCTGAAGGGGCCCGTACTGTTCCGTAAGGATCTACAGGGCTCCGTAGAGCTTCGTAGGTTCCCTAGAGGCCTGTAGAGTACCGCAGGAGCCAGTAGTGTTCTGTAGGGGCCCGTAGGGTTCCTTCCATAGGGGCTGGCAGTGTTCCGTAGGGGCCTCTAGGGTTGTGTAAGTGCCCGCAGGAGTCTGTAGGAGTCTGTGGGATTCTGTAAGGTTCTGGAGGGTTCTGCAGGGTTCCGTAGGGGCCCGTAGAGTTCCGTAGTGGCTGGTAAAGTTCCGTAGGGCCCTGTGGGGTTCTGTATGGACCTGTAGGGTTCCATAGGGGGCTGCAGGGTTCTGTAATTGCCTGCAGGTGTCTGTAGGGTTCCGTAGGGGTCTGTAGGGTTCCGTAGGCACCTGCAGTGTTCTGTAGGAGCCCATAGGTTTTTAGTGGGGTTCCGTTGTGTTGCTAAGGGTCTTGTAGAGTGCTGTCGGGTCCTGGAGTATTCTGTAGGGTTCCAGAGGGGCTCATAGGGTTCCGTCGAAATCTGTAGGGTTCCCTAGGGGCCTGGAGAGTCTCGTACGGTTCCGTAGGGGCCTGTGGTGTTCCCTAAGGGCCTGTAGAGTCTCGTACGGTTCCGTAGGGGCCTGTAGTGTTCCCTAGGGGCCTGTAGAGTCTCGTGCAGTTCCGTAGGGTCCTGTAGGTTTCCATAAGCGCCTGCAGAGGTCTGAAGGGGCCCGTACTGTTCCGTAAGGATCTACAGGGCTCCGTAGAGCTTTGTAGGTTCCCTAGAGGCCTGTAGAGTACCGCAGGAGCCAGTAGTGTTCTGTAGGGGCCCGTAGGGTTCCTTCCACAGGGGCTGGCAGTGTTCCGTAGGGGCCTGTAGGGTTGTGTAAGTGCCCGCAGGAGTCTGTAGGAGTCTGTGGGATTCTGTAAGGTTCCGTAGGGTTCTGCAGGGTTCCGTAGGGGCCCGTAGAGTTCCGTAGTGGCTGGTAAAGTTCCGTAGGGCCCTGTGGGGTTCTGTATGGACCTGTAGGGTTCCGTAGGGGCCTGCAGGGTTCTGTAAGTGCCTGCAGGTGTCTGTAGGGTTCCGTAGGGGTCTGTAGGGTTCCGTAGGCACCTGCAGTGTTCTGTAGGAGCCCATAGGGTTTTAGTGAGGTTCCGTTGTGTTGCTAAGGGTCTTGTGGAGTGCTGTCGGGTCCTGGAGTATTCTGTAGGGTTCCAGAGGGGCTCGTAGGGTTCCGTCGAAATCTGTAGGCTTCCCTAGGGGTCCGTAGAGTCGCGTAGATTTCCGTAGGGGCCTGTAGGGTTGTGTAAGTGCCCGCAGGGGTTGGTAGGAGCTTGTAGGGTTCCATAAGTTTCCAGAGGGTTGTGTAGGGTTCCGTAGGGGCCTGTGGTGTTCCCTAGGGGCCTGTAGAGTCTCGTACGGTTCCGTAGGGGCCTGTGATGTTCCCTAGGGGCCTGTAGAGTCTCGTACAGTTCCATAGGGTCCTGTAGGTTTCCATAAGCGCCCGCAGAGGTCTGAAGGGGCTTGTACTGTTCCGTAAGGATCCATAGGGCTCCGTAGAGCTTCGTAGGTTCCCTAGAGGCCTGTAGAGTACCGCAGGAGCCAGTAGTGTTCTGTAGGGGCCCGTAGGGTTCCTTCCACAGGGGCTGGCAGTGTTCCGTAGGGGCCTCTAGGGTTGAGTAAGTGCCCGCAGGGGTTGGTAGGAGCTTGTAGGGTGCCATATGTTTCCGGAGGGTTGTGTAGGCTTCCGTAGAGGCCTGTGGTGTTCCCTAGGAGCCTGTAGAGTCTCGTACGGTTCCGTAGGGGCCTGTAGTGTTCCCTAGGGGCCTGTAGAGTCTCGTGCAGTTCCGTAGGGTCCTGTAGGTTTCCATAAGCGCCCGCAGAGGTCTGAAGGGGCTTGTACTGTTCCGTAAGGATCCATAGGGCTCCGTAGAGCTTCGTAGGTTCCCTAGAGGCCTGTAGAGTACCGCAGGAGCCAGTAGTGTTCTGTAGGGGCCCGTAGGGTTCCTTCCACAGGGGCTGGCAGTGTTCCGTAGGGGCCTCTAGGGTTGTGTAAGTGCCCGCAGGAGTCTGTAGGAGTCTGTGGGATTCTGTAAGGTTCCGTAGGGTTCTGCAGGGTTCCGTAGGGGCCCGTAGAGTTCCGTAGTGGCTGGTAAAGTTCCGTAGGGCCCTGTGGGGTTCTGTATGGACCTGTAGGGTTCCGTAGGGGCCTGCAGGGTTCTGTAAGTGCCTGCAGGTGTCTGTAGGGTTCCTTAGGGGTCTGTAGGGTTCCGTAGGCACCTGCAGTGTTCTGTAGGAGCCCATAGGGTTTTAGTGAGGTTCCGTTGTGTTGCTAAGGGTCTTGTGGAGTGCTGTCGTGTCCTGGAGTATTCTGTAGGGTTCCAGAGGGGCTCGTAGGGTTCCGTCAAAATCTGTAGGCTTCCCTAGGGGCCTGTAGAGTCCCGTAGATTTCCGTAGGGGCCTGTAGGGTTGTGTAAGTGCCCGCAGGGGTTGGTAGGAGCTTGTAGGGTTCCATAAATTTCCAGAGGGTTGTGTAGGGTTCCGTAAGGGCTGGTGGTGTTCCCTAGGGGCCTGTAGAGTCTCGTACGGTTCCGTAGGGGCCTGTGGTGTTCCCTAAGGGCCTGTAGAGTCTCGTACGGTTCTGTAGGGGCCTGTGGTGTTCCCTAGAGGCCTGTAGAGTCTCGTGCAGTTCCGTAGGGTCCTGCAGGTTTCCATAAGCCCCTGCAGAGGTCTGAAGGGGCCCGTACTGTTCCGTAAGGATCTACAGGGCTCCGTAGAGCTTCGTAGGTTCCCTAGAGGCCTGTAGAGTACCGCAGGAGCCAGTAGTGTTCTGTAGGGGCCCGTAGGGTTCCTTCCGTAGGGGCTGGCAGTGTTCCGTAAGGGCCTCTAGGGTTGTGTAAGTGCCCGCAGGAGTCTGTAGGAGTCTGTGGGATTCTGTAAGGTTCTGGAGGGTTCTGCAGGGTTCCGTAGGGGCCCATAGAGTTCCGTAGTGGCTGGTAAAGTTCTGTAGGGCCCTGTACCGTTCCGTAACTGCCTGCAAGGGTCTTTAGGCTTCCGTAGGGGCTGGTACGGTTCCATAAAGATCCATGGGTTCCTGCAGAGTTCTGCAAGTGCCCAGAAGGGCCTGTAGGGGCGCACAGTGTTTCTGTCAGGTTCCGTAGAGTTCCATAGGGGCCATAGGTTCCGTAGTGTCTGGTAGTATTCCGTAGGGGTCTGTGGGGTTCCGTAGGCACCTGCAGTGTTCTGTAGGAGCCCATAGGGTTTTAGTGAGGTTCCGTTGTGTTGCTAAGGGTCTTGTAGAGTGCTGTAGGGTCCTGGAGTATTCTGTAGGGTTCCAGAGGGGCTCGTAGGGTTCCGTCGAAATCTGTAGGCTTCCCTAGGGGCCCGTAGAGTCCCGTAGATTTCCGTAGGGACCTGTAGGGTTGTGTAAGTGCCCGCAGGGGTTGGTAGGAGCTTGTAGGGTTCCATAAGTTTCCAGAGGGTTGTGTAGAGTTCCGTAGGGGCCTGTGGTGTTCCCTAGGGGCCTGTAGAGTCTCGTACGGTTCCGTAGGGGCCTGTGATGTTCCCTAGGGGCCTGTAGAGTCTCGTGCAGTTCCGTAGGGTCCTGTAGGTTTCCATAAGCGCCTGCAGAGGTCTGAAGGGGCCCGTACTGTTCCGTAAGGATCTACAGGGCTCCGTAGAGCTTCGTAGGTTCCCTAGAGGCCTGTAGAGTACCGCAGGAGCCAGGAGTGTTCTGTAGGGGCCCGTAGGGTTCCTTCCATAGGGGCTGGCAGTGTTCCGTAGGGGCCTCTAGGGTTGAGTAAGTGCCCGCAGGAGTCTGTAGGAGTCTGTGGGATTCTGTAAGGTTCCGGAGGGTTCTGCAGGGTTCCGTAGGGGCCCGTAGAGTTCCGTAGTGGCTGGTAAAGTTCCGTAGGGCCCTGTGGGGTTCTGTATGGACCTGTAGGGTTCCGTAGGGGCCTGCAGGGTTCTGTAAGTGCCTGCAGGTGTCTGTAGGGTTCCGTAGGGGTCTGTAGGGTTCCGTAGGCACCTGCAGTGTTCTGTAGGAGCCCATAGGGTTTTAGTGAGGTTCCGTTGTGTTGCTAAGGGTCTTGTAGAGTGCTGTCGGGTCCTGGAGTATTCTGTAGGGTTCCAGAGGGGCTCGAAGGGTTCCGTCGAAATCTGTAGGGTTCACTAGGGGCCTGGAGAGTCTCGTACGGTTCCGTAGGGGCCTGTGGTGTTCCCTAAGGGCCTGTAGAGTCTCGTACGGTTCCGTAGGGGCCTGTGGTGTTCCCTAGAGGCCTGTAGAGTCTCGTGCAGTTCCGTAGGGTCCTGTAGGTTTCCATAAGCGCCTGCAGAGGTCTGAAGGGGCCCGTACTGTTCCGTAAGGATCTACAGGGCTCCGTAGAGCTTTGTAGGTTCCCTAGAGGCCTGTAGAGTACCGCAGGAGCCAGTAGTGTTCTGTAGGGGCCCGTAGGGTTCCTTCCACAGGGGCTGGCAGTGTTCCGTAAGGGCCTCTAGGGTTGTGTAAGTGCCCGCAGGAGTCTGTAGGAGTCTGTGGGATTCTGTAAGGTTCCGGAGGGTTCTGCAGGGTTCCGTAGGGGCCCGTAGAGTTCCGTAGTGGCTGGTAAAGTTCCGTAGGGCCCTGTGGGGTTCTGTATGGACCTGTAGGGTTCCGTAGGGGCCTGCAGGGTTCTGTAAGTGCCTGCAGGTGTCTGTAGGGTTCCGTAGGGGTCTGTAGGGTTCCGTAGGCACCTGCAGTGTTCTGTAGGAGCCCATAGGGTTTTAGTGAGGTTCCGTTGTGTTGCTAAGGGTCTTGTAGAGTGCTGTCGGGTCCTGGAGTATTCTGTAGGGTTCCAGAGGGGCTCGTAGGGTTCCGTCGAAATCTGTAGGGTTCCCTAGGGGCCTGGAGAGTCTCGTACGGTTCCGTAGGGGCCTGTGGTGTTCCTTAAGGGCCTGCAGAGTCTCGTACGGTTCCATAGGGGCCTGTGGTGTTCCCTAGAGGCCTGTAGAGTCTCTTGCAGTTCCGTAGGGTCCTGTAGGTTTCCATAAGCACCTGCAGAAATCTGAAGGGGCCCGTACTGTTCCGTAAGGATCCATAGGGCTCCGTAGAGCTTCGTAGGTTCCCTAGAGGCCTGTAGAGTACCGCAGGAGCCAGTAGTGTTCTGTAGGGGCCCGTAGGGTTCCTTCCACAGGGGCTGGCAGTGTTCCGTAGGGGCCTCTAGGGTTGAGTAAGTGCCCGCAGGGGTTGGTAGGAGCTTGTAGGGTGCCATATGTTTCCGGAGGGTTGTGTAGGGTTCCGTAGGGGCCTGTGGTGTACCCTAGGAGCCTGTAGAGTCTCGTACGGTTCCGTAGGGGCCTGTCGTGTTCCCTAGGGGCCTGTAGAGTCTCGTGCAGTTCCGTAGGGTCCTGTAGGTTTCCATAAGCGCCCGCAGAGGTCTGAAGGGGCCCGTACTGTTCCGTAAGGATCTACAGGGCTCCGTAGAGCTTCGTAGGTTCCCTAGAGGCCTGTAGAGTACCGCAGGAGCCAGTAGTGTTCTGTAGGGGCCCGTAGGGTTCCTTCCGTAGGGGCTGGCAGTGTTCCGTAAGGGCC
>NW_027414212.1:0-11051 GCF_964106895.1 Numenius arquata | reverse complement strand
GGATTAACCCCCCCCCAAAGCACCCAAAGAACCTTTAAAATCTAAAAATTGCTTAAAAACGCCCCAAAAAAGTTCTTTTTAAATGTTTTGATGCAAAAATTGGGGTTTTTTTTGGTGTTAAAAACCCCAAATTGTGTTTTTTTTGGTGGGTAAATGCCCCAAAAAAGCCTGGTTTAAGCCCAAAAAAAGGGGGATTAACCCCCCCCCAAGCACCCAAAGAACCTCTAAAATCTAAAAATTGCTTAAAAACGCCCCAAAAAAGTTCTTTTTAAATGTTTAGATGCAAAAATGGGGGGGTTTTTTGGTGTTAAAACCCCCAAATTGTGCTTTTTTTTGGATGGGTAGATGCCCCAAAAAGGCCTGGTTTAAGCCCAAAAAAAGGGAGGTTAACCCCCCCCGAAACACCAAAATAATGTCTAAAATCTAAAAATCGCTTAAAACGCCCCAAAAAAGTTCTTTTTAAATGTTTAAATGCAAAAATGGGGGTTTTTTGGTGTTAAAACCCCCAAATTGTGCTTTTTTTTGGATGGGTAAATGCCCCAAAAAGGCCTGGTTTAAGCCCAAAAAAAGGGGGGTTAACCCCCCCCAACCACCAAAATAATGTCTAAAATCGAAGAATTGCCCAAAAACACCCCAAAAAAGTTCTTTTTAAATGTTTTGATGCAAAAATTGGGGTTTTTTTTGGTGTTAAAACCCCCAAATTGTGCTTTTTTTTGGTGGGTAAATGCCCCAAAAAAGCCTGGTTTAAGCCCAAAAAAAGGGGGTTTAACCCCCCCGAAACACCAAAATAATGTCTAAAATCGAAAAATTGCCCCAAAACACCCCCAAAAAAAGTTCTTTTTAAATGTTTTGATGCAAAAATTGGGGTTTTTTTGGTGTTAAAACCCCCAAATTGTGCTTTTTTTTTGGTGGGTAAATGCCCCAAAAAAGCCTGGTTTAAGCCCAAAAAAAGGGGGGTTAACCCCCCCCAACCACCAAAATAATGTCTAAAATCGAAAAATTGCCCAAAAACACCCCAAAAAAGTTCTTTTTAAATGTTTTGATGCAAAAATTGGGGTTTTTTTGGTGTTAAAACCCCCAAATTGTGCTTTTTTTTGGATGGGTAAATGCCCCAAAAAAGCCTGGTTTAAGCCCAAAAAAAGGGGGTTTAACCCCCCTCAGCACCCAAAGAACCTCTAAAATCCTTCAAAAACCCCTAAATTTGGGGTTTTTTCCCTACGGGAAACCAAATAATTGGGATTTTTGGTGTTTAAAACCCCAAAATTGGCTTTTTTTGATGTTTAAACCCCAAAACGGCGTTTTTTTTGGAGTGTGTTAACGCAACCAAAATGTCTTTTTTTTTACCCCAAAAAGGGCTTGAAATCCGCCCCAAAGCAAAAAATCTCCCAAATCCTTCAAAAAGCCCCAAAACACCCCAAAACCGATCATTTTAAATGTTATGATGCAAAAATGGGGGGTTTTTTTGGTGTTAAAACCCCCAAATTGTGCTTTTTTTGGGGAGGTAAATGCCCCAAAAAAGCCTGGTTTAAGCCCAAAAAAAGGGGGGTTAACCCCCCCGAAACACCAAAATAATGTCTAAAATCGAAAAATTGCCCAAAAACACCCCAAAAAAGTTCTTTTTAAATGTTTTGATGCAAAAATGGGGTTTTTTTTGGTGTTAAAACCCCCAAATTGTGCTTTTTTTTTTGAATGGGTAAATGCCCCAAAAAAGCCTGATTTAAGCCCAAAAAAAGGGGGGTTAACCCCCCCCCAACCTTTAAAATGTAAATTAAAGATAAACTTATTTTAAATTTATTCTAAATAAATGTAAATTAAATATAAACCTATTTAAAATAAGTTTAAATTTAAAAAGTTTATTTTAAATCTATTTAAATTAAGTTTAAATTAACAATAAACATAAATTTATTTAAAATAAATTTAAATTAAATATAAACTTATTTTAAATTTATTCTAAATAAAAATAAAAATAAATCTATTTAAAATAAGTTTAAATTAAAAAAAATATTTTAATTCGATTTAAATTTAAATTAAAAATAAACTTATAAATTTATTTAAAATAAATTTAAATTAAAAATAAACATAAATTTATTTAAAATAAATTTAAATTAAATATAAACTTATTTTAAGTTTATTCTAAATAAGTATAAATTAAAATTAAATCTATTTAAAATAAGTTTAAATTAAAAAAAATTATTTTAAATCGATTTAAAATAAATTTAAATTAAAAATAAACATAAATTTGTTTAAAATAAATTTAAATTAAAAATAAATATTTTAAATTTATTGAAAATAAATTTAAATTAAATATAAACCTATTTTAAGTTTATTCTAAATAAAAATAAATTAAAAATAAATCTATTTAAAATAAGTTTAAATTAAAAAAATTTTTAAATCTATTTAAAATAAATTTAAATTAAAAATAAACTTATAAATTTATTTAAAATTTAAATTAAAAATAAACATTTTAAATTTATTGAAAATAAATTTAAATTAAATATAAACTTATTTTAAATTTATTCTAAATAAAAATAAGTTAAAAATAAATCTATTTAAAATAAGTTTAAATTAAAAAAATTTTTAAATCTATTTAAAATAAATTTAAATTAAAAATAAACATAAATTTATTTAAAATTTAAATTAAAAATAAACATTTAAAATTTATTGAAAATAAATTTAAAAATAAACTTATTTTAAATTTAGAATAAATGTAAATTTAAAATTTTAAATTAAAATAAATTTGAATTTTTATTTCAAATTTATTTAAAATAAATTTGAACTTAAACTTATTTCGAATTTATTTAAAATAAATCTAAATTAAAAATATTTCAAATTTATTTAAATTAAATTTAAATTAAAAATAAGCTTATTTTAACTTAGAATAAATTTAAATTAAAAATAAACTTACTTTAAATTTATTTAAAATAAATTTAAAATTAAAATTAAAATAAATTTAAATTAAAAATTTAATTTTATCCACCTTAAACCTGATTTCAATTTTCAACATTTCCATTTTAATTCTGAATTTTCATTTTGTTCTTAATTTCTTTATATTTTAAGAGACGTTTCTCCATTTTCATTCTCAAGTTGAACGGAATTTTTTCATTTTCTCCCTTAAATTTCAAAAATTCTCCATTTTACTCCCAAATTCTGATGAAATTTGTTTTAATTCCTTTTTCGCCTCCGAATTTTCCAGTTTCAAATTTCTCTTTTCTCTTTTTTCCTCCCCCAAAAAAAAGGCCGCCCCCCCCAAACCCTCCCCCCCCTCCCTCCCCGCCCCCCCCGCCCCGCCCTCGGGGGAGGGTCCCCGTCGGGTGAAGCCCCCCAAGAAGCCCAAGAAGAAGAAGGACCCCAACGAGCCCCAGAAGCCCGTCTCCGCCTACGCCCTCTTCTTCCGCGACACCCAGGCGGCCATCAAGGGCCAGAACCCCAACGCCACCTTCGGGGAGGTCTCCAAGATCGTGGCCTCCATGTGGGACAGTTTGGGGGAGGAGCAGAAGCAGGTGAGATGGGGTGAGGGGTGGGGGGAGACCCCATAACTGGTGGGGGGACCCCAAAATAGGGGGTGGGTCTAGAGGTAGAGGAGAAAGAACATCGTTGTGGTTGAAGGACCACGTTGAGAAGATCGTGGAGAGGACAATATGGAGGACGGGGGATGAGGACGTGACCAAATATGGAAATAGAGAGCGGGGAGACCCCATAACTGGTGGGGGGACCCCAAAATAGGGGGCGGGTTCAGAGATAGAGGAGAAGGAACGTCGTTGTGGTTGAAGGACCACGTTGAGAAGATCGTGGAGAGGACAATATGGAGGACGGGGGATGAGGACGTGACCAAATATGGAAATAGAGAGCGGGGAGACCCCATAACTGGTGGGGGGATCCCAAAATAGGGGGCGGGTTCAGAGATAGAGGAGAAGGAACATCGTTGTGGTTGAAGGACCACGTTGAGAAGATCGTGGAGAGGACAATATGGAGGACGGGGGATAAGGACATGACCAAATATGGAAATAGAGAGCGGGGAGACCCCATAACTGGTGGGGGGACCCCAAAATAGGGGGCGGGTTCAGAGATAGAGGAGAAGGAACGTCGTTGTGGTTGAAGGACCACGTTGAGAAGATCGTGGAGAGGACAATATGGAGGACGGGGGATGAGGACGTGACCAAATATGGAAATAGAGAGCGGGGAGACCCCGTAACTGGTGGGGGGACCCCAAAATAGGAGGCGGGTTCAGAGAGAGAGGAGAAGGAACGTCGTTGTGGTTGAAGGACCACGTTGAGAAGATCGTGGAGAGGACAATATGGAGGACGGGGGATGAGGACGTGACCAAATATGGAAATAGAGAGCGGGGAGACCCCGTAACTGGTGGGGGGACCCCAAAATAGGGGGCGGGTTCAGAGATAGAGGAGAAGGAACGTCGCTGTGGTTGAAGGACCACGTTGAGAAGATCGTGGAGAGGAGAATGTGGAGGACGGGGGATGAGGACGTGACCAAATATGGAAATAGAGAGCGGGGAGACCCCGTAACTGGTGGGGGGACCCCAAAATAGGAGGCGGGTTCAGAGATAGAGGAGAAGGAACGTCGTTGTGGTTGAAGGACCACATTGAGAAGATCGTGGAGAGGACAATATGGAGGACGGGAGATGAGGACGTGACCAAATATGGAAATAGAGAGCGGGGAGACCCCGTAACTGGTGGGGGGACCCCAAAATAGGAGGCGGGTTCAGAGATAGAGGAGAAGGAACGTCGTTGTGGTTGAAGGACCATGTTGAGAAGATCGTGGAGAGGACAATATGGAGGACGGGGGATGAGGACGTGACCAAATATGGAAATAGAGAGCGGGGAGACCCCGTAACTGGTGGGGGGACCCCAAAATAGGGGGCAGGTTCAGAGATAGAGGAGAAGGAACGTCGCTGTGGTTGAAGGACCACGTTGAGAAGATCGTGGAGAGGACAATATGGAGGACGGGAGATGAGGACGTGACCAAATATGGAAATAGAGAGCGGAGAGACCCCGTAACTGGTGGGAGGACCCCAAAATAGGGGGGCGGGTTCAGAGATAGAGGAGAAGGAACGTCGTTGTGGTTGAAGGACCACGTTGAGAAGATCGTGGAGAGGACAATATGGAGGACGGGAGATGAGGACATGACCAAATATGGAAATAGAGAGCGGAGAGACCCCATAACTGGTGGGGGGACCCCAAAATAGGGGGCGGGTTCAGAGATAGAGGAGAAGGAACGTCGTTGTGGTTGAAGGACCACGTTGAGAAGATCGTGGAGAGGACAATATGGAGGACGGGGGATGAGGACGTGACCAAATATGGAAATAGAGAGCGGGGAGACCCCATAACTGGTGGGGGGACCCCAAAATAGGGGGCGGGTTCAGAGACAGAGCAGGAGGAACGTGACCATGGTTGAAGAACTAAGTTGAGAAGATCGTGGAGAGGACAATATGGAGGACGGGGGATGAGGACATGACCAAATATGGAAATAGAGAGCGGGGAGACCCCGTAACTGGTGGGGGGACCCCAAAATAGGGGGCGGGTTCAGAGATAGAGGAGAAGGAACATCGTTGTGGTTGAAGGACCACGTTGAGAAGATCGTGGAGAGGACAATATGGAGGACGGGAGATGAGGACATGACCAAATATGGAAATAGAGAGCGGGGAGACCCCATAACTGGTGGGGGGACCCCAAAATAGGGGGTGGGTCTAGAGACAGAGGAGAAGGAACATCCTGGTTAAAGGTCCAAATCCAGCGGAGAAGACCACGGAGACTGAAGCTTGGGGAGGAGAAGAGCAGAAGCCACCAGACCTGGGAGATATGGAGGAGAAGGACCTTCACTGGGGGGGGGGGGGGGGGGGGGGGGGGGGAACCCCCAAAATTGGTTGGGATGAACCCCAAAACGGCTGGTGGGCCCCCAAATTTCGATGCTCTTCACGGAGGAGGAACCTCAAGGTTGAAGGTTCAAGTCCAGAAGACCCCAGAGCCCCCCTTTCTCTGGGGAGAAGAAGACCTTGCCCCCTCCCCTCCCCACCCCCCCAAGGTTGAAGTTACGGAGTCGGGGTGGGGGGGGGGGGTGTCCCCCTAAAAAGTGGGTGCCCCCCCCATTTTTGACACCCACCCCCCCCCACCTTGGTGTCATCTCCAGGTCTACAAGAGGAAGACGGAGGCGGCCAAGAAGGAATATCTCAAGGCTTTGGCCGCTTATAGGGCCATCAAGGTAGTCCCTTCCCCCCCCCACTTATGGGTGGGGTCAGGGTGGGGGTCCCCAAAAAACTGGGGGAGACACCCCACCCCCACCCTCTTTCCCCCCCCCCTCCCACCTTAGACCTCCACGGAACCACCGGAAGCGGAAACCAGCCCCCCGGAATCATCTCCGGCCCCTCCCCCGCCTTCATCGTCTTCTTCTTCATCGTCGCCCGACCCTCCCCCACCCCAACCCCCTCCCGCCGCCCCTCCCCCACCCCCCCCCATCACCAAAATCATCATCCCCAAACAGATGCTCCCCCCCTCCTTGGCCGTCTCTTCCCAAGGGGGGGTGGTCACCGTCATCCCCGCCACCGTGGTGGCATCTCGGGGGGGTTCCGGAGGTGGTGGTGGCGGTGGTGGTGGTGGGGGAGGGGTGGGGACAACCACCTCCCTCCACCTCCCCCCCCCCCCGGGGACCCCCACCCAAATCGTCACCCGTTCCGTTCTCCAAGCGGCGGCCGCCCAGCTCCCCCGCCTCCAGCCCCCCCCGCAGATGCCCCCACCCCAACCCCCACCCCAACAGGTGACCGTCCTCCAGGCCCCTCCCCCGCTCCAGGCCATGCAACAACCTCCCCCTCCCCCCCGCCCCACCCCCCTAAAATCCGCCTCAACCTGCCCCCCCAACCCCCACCCCCCCTCCAAATCAAGATCCTGCCCCCCTCCCCCCACCCTCCAAATCCAAGCTCTTCACCTTCCCCCCGAAGAACTCGGCGGGGGGCGGGGGGCGGGTGGCGGCGGGCGGGGGGGTCACCGCCGGCGGCCACCATCACCCCTGGGGGGGTCCCGACGGCCACCGGGGCGTCGCCGGGGGGGACAGCGTCGCCCGAGGCGGTGGAGATGATCGCGGGGGACGTGGTACCCGAGGTGAGATTTCTTTGGAAGGTTTGGAAGGATAAGGAAGAAGGTTGGGTTGAAGGACCCATCTTGAGAAGGGCGGGGGGGGGACACAATATGGATAACGGGGGACAAGGACGTGACCAAATATGGAAGTCTGGGGTGGGGAGACCCCATAACTGGTGGAAGGACCCCAAAATATGGAACGGTTTCAGAGATAGAGCAGGAGGAACGTTGGGGTTGAAGGACCCATCTTGAGAAGGGCGGGGAGGGGGACAAGGACGTGACCAAATATGGAAGTCTGGGGTGGGGAGACCCCATAACTGGTGGAAGGACCCCAAAATATGGAAGGGTTTCAGAGAGAGAGCAGGAGGAACCTTGAGGTTGAAGGACCCATCTTGAGAAGGGCGGGGAGGGGGACAATATGGATAACGGGGGACAAGGACGTGACCAAATATGGAAGTCTGGGGTGGGGAGACCCCATAACTGGTGGAAGGACCCCAAAATATGGAAGGGGTTTCAGAGAGAGAGCAGGAGGAACCTTGAGGTTGAAGGACCCATCTTGAGAAGGGCGGGGAGGGGGACAATATGGATAACGGGGGACAAGGACGTGACCAAATATGGAAGTCTGGGGTGGGGAGACCCCATAACTGGTGGAAGGACCCCAAAATATGGAAGGGTTTCAGAGAGAGAGCAGGAGGAACGTTGGGGTTGAAGGACCCATCTTGAGAAGGGCGGGGAGGGGGACAATATGGATAACGGGGGACAAGGACGTGACCAAATATGGAAGTCTGGGGTGGGGAGACCCCATAACTGGTGGAAGGACCCCAAAATATGGAAGGGTTTCAGAGATAGAGCAGGAGGAACGTTGGGGTTGAAGGAATCCATCTTGAGAAGGGCGGGAGGGGGGACAATATGGATAACGGGGGACAAGGACGTGACCAAATATGGAAGTCTGGGGTGGGGAGACCCCATAACTGGTGGAAGGACCCCAAAATATGGAAGGGTTTCAGAGAGAGAGCAGGAGGAACCTTGAGGTTGAAGGACCCATCTTGAGAAGGGTAGAGAGGGGACACAATATGGATAACAGGAGACAAGGACGTGACCAAATATGGAAGTCTGGGGTGGGGAGACCCATAACTGGTGGAAAGGACCCCAAAATATGGAAGGGTTTCAGAGATAGAGCAGGAGGAACGTTGGGGTTGAAGGAACCATCTTGAGAAGGGCGGGAGGGGGACAATATGGATAACGGGGACAAGGACGTGACCAAATATGGAAGTCTGGGGTGGGGAGACCCCATAACTGGTGGAAGGACCCCAAAATATGGAAGGGTTTCAGAGATAGAGGATAAAGAACATCATCAGGTTGAAGAACCATGTTGAGAAGGTCACAAAGGAGACAATATGAAGGATGTAGGACACGGACCGTGACCAAATATGGAAATATAGAGGACAGAGACCCCATAATTGGTGGGAGAACCCCAAAATACGGAAACGTTTCAGAGATAGAGAAAGAGGAACATCTTTACGGTTGAAAGACCAAGTTGAGAAGGCTGTGGGGAGGACAAGATGGAGGATGACGGACAAGGCTGTGACCAAATATGGAAATAGGGAGTAGGGAGACCCCGTAATTGGTTGGGGGACCCCAAAATACGGGTGGGATTTGGAGAAAGAAGAGGAGGAACATCAGGGGGGTTGAAAGACCACGTTGAGAAGATCATGGAGAAACCAATATGGAGGACGGGGTACAAGAACATGACCAAATATGGAAATATAGAGGACAGAGACCCCATAACTGGTAGGAGAACCCCAAAACATGGAAGGGTTTTGGAGAGAGAAAAGAAAGAACATCCTCATGGTTGAAGGACAAGGTGAGGAGGTTGTAGGGAGGACAAGATGGAGGATGACGGACAAGGCTGTGACCAAATATGGAAATAGGGAGTAGGGAAACCCCATAATTGGTTGGGGGACCCCAAAATATGGGGGGGGGGGGCGAGGTAAGAGGATGAGGAACGTCACGCTCGAAGACCCAACTCAAGCCAAGAAGAACCAGGAGACCACGATAGGGACAGGAGAAGCTCAGAAGCTCCCGGGGGGGGGGGGGGTGGGATGGGGGGGAGAGGGTGGGGCAAAATGGGGGTGCCCCACCCTGACACACCCCCCCCCCCACTCCCCCCCGAAGGTGGAGTCCCCCACCCAGATGGCGGTGGAATTGGTGGCCGAGTCCCCCGGTGGCCGAGGAGTCCCCCCGTCCCCGTTGCGTCCGGGCGGGATGTGACAACCCCCCGTTGCCAGCGGCGATTGGGACGAAGAATATTGTAGCAGCGAATGCGTCGTCAAACACTGCCGGTGGGTGTGCCAGTTTTGGGGTAAAAAAAGCCCATTTGGGATTTGACCAAAAAAAACCCAAAACAAAAAAAAACCCCCAATTTCTTCTCTTTTTACCCCGTTTTTAGGGACGTTTTCCTGGCCTGGCTCGCGGCCCGAAACGCCGGCAACAGCGTGGTCTTCGTCAAATAACACCCACCCCCCCCCCAAAATATTTTGGGGTCCCCCCCTCCCTTTTGGTTATTTTTAGGGTCTTCGAAACCCCCCCCCACCCCAAAAAAACGGTGTTTTCAACCCAAAACCGGAATTTTTTCACCCTTAAAATAAAGCTTTTCCGCCCCAATTTGGGGCTCACGGAAGAGTGAAGTGGCCTCGTTCTGCCCCCCCCCCCCAAATATTTTGGGGTCCCCCCCCAAAACCATGGTCCAACCCCCCCCGAATTTATATTTACGGTCTCAAAACCCCCAAAAACGGCTCTTTTCACCCCAAAAATGGCTCTTTTCACCCCCAAAACGGCTCTTTTCCCAAAAAAGTGAATTTTCACCTCAAAATTAAAGCTTTTCCGCCCAATTTGGGGCTCACGGAGGTGACCTCATCCCGCCCCCCCAAATATTTTGGGGTCCCCCCCTTTATATTTACAGTCTCAAAACCCCAAAAATGGCTCTTTTCACCCCAAAAACTGCTCTTTTCCCAAAAAAGTGAATTTTCACCTCAAAATTTAAGCTTTTCTGCCCCAATTTGGGGCTCACGGAGGTGACCTCATCCCGCCCCCCCAAATATTTTGGGGTCCCCCCCCTCCCAAAACAGCGTCCAACCCCCCCCCCCAATTTATATTTACGGTCTCAAAACCCCCAAAAATGGCTCTTTTCCCCCCAAAAATGGCTCTTTTCCCCAAAAAAGTGAATTTTCACCTCAAAATTTAAGCTTTTCCGCCCCAATTTGGGCTCACGGAGGAGTGAGGTGACCTCATCGCGCCCCCCCCCCCAAATATTTTGGGGTCCCCCCCTTTATATTTACGGTCTCAAAACCCCAAAAATGGCTCTTTCCCAAAAAAGTGAATTTTCACCTCAAAATTTAAGCTTTTCTGCCCCAATTTGGGGCTCACGGAGGTGACCTCATCCCGCCCCCCCCAAATGTTTTGGGGTCCCCCCCTTTATATTTACGGTCTCAAAACCCCCAAAAATGGCTCTTTTCACCCCAAAACCGGCTCTTTTCCCAAAAAGTGAATTTTCACCTCAAAATTTAAGCTTTTCCACCCCAATTCGGGGCTCAAGGAGGTGACCTCATCCCCCCCCCCCAAATATTTTGCCCCCCCCCCCCAAAACAGGGTCCACCCTACCCCCCAAATTATATTTACGGTCTCAAAACCCCAAAAACGGCTCTTTTCCCCAAAAAAGTGAATTTTCACCTCAAAATTTAAGCTTTTCCCCGCCCCAATTTGGGGCTCACATAGGAGTGAGGTGACCTCATCCCACCCCCCCCAAATATTTTGGGGGTCCCCCCCTTTATATTTACAGTCTCAAAACCCCAAAAATGGCTCTTTTCACCCCAAAAACTGCTCTTTTCCCAAAAAAGTGAATTTTCACCTCAAAATTTAAGCTTTTCCACCCCAATTTGGGGCTCACGGACGTGACCTCATCCCGCCCCC
>NW_027414211.1:0-35728 GCF_964106895.1 Numenius arquata | reverse complement strand
CTAGGGAACTTTACCAGCCACTACGGAACTCTACGGGCCCCTACGGAACCCTGCAGAACCCTCCAGAACCTTACAGAATCCCACGGATTCCTACAGACTCCTGCGGGCACTTACTCAACCCTAGAGTCCCCTACGGAACACTGCCAGCCCCTATGGAAGGAACCCTACGGGCCCCTACAGAACACTACTGGCTCCTGCGGTACTCTACAGGCCTCTAGGGAACCTATGAAGCTCTACGGAGCCCTATGGATCCTTACGGAACAGTACGGGCCCCTTCAGACCTCTGCGGGCGCTTATGGAAACCTACAGGACCCTACGGAACTGTACGAGACTCTACAGGCCCCTAGGGAACACCACCGGCCCCTACGGAACCCTACACAACCCTCTGGAAACTTATGGAACCCTACAAGCTCCTACCAACCCCTGCGGCCACTTACACAACCCTACAGGCCCCTACGGAAATCTACGGGACTCTACGGGCACCTAGGGAACCCTACAGATTTTGACGGAACCCTACGAGCCCCTCTGGAACCCTACAGAATACTCCAGGACCCGACAGCACTCTACAAGACCCTTAGCAACACAACGGAACCTCACTAAAACCCTATGGGCTCCTACAGAACACTGCAGGTGCCTACGGAACCCTACAGACCCCTACGGAACCCTACAGACACCTGCGGACACTTACAGAACCCTGCAGGCCCCTACGGAACCCTACAGGTCCATACAGAACCCCACAGGGCCCTACGGAACTTTACCAGCCACTACGGAACTCTACGGGCCCCTACAGAACCCTGCAGAACCCTCCAGAACCTTACAGAATCCCACGGATTCCTACAGACTCCTGCGGGCACTTACTCAACCCTAGAGGACCCTACGGAACACTGCCAGCCCCTATGGAAGGAACCCTACGGGCCCCTACAGAACACTACTGGCTCCTGCGGTACTCTACAGGCCTCTAGGGAACCTACGAAGCTCTACGGAGCCCTATGGATCCTTACGGAACAGTACGGGCCCCTTCAGACCTCTGCGGGCGCTTATGGAAACCTACAGGACCCTACGGAACTGTACGAGACTCTACAGGCCCCTAGGGAACACCACCGGCCCCTACGGAACCCTACACAACCCTCTGGAAACTTATGGAACCCTACAAGCTCCTACCAACCCCTGCGGGCACTTACACAACCCTACAGACCCCTACGGAAATCTACGGGACTCTACGGGCCCCTAGGGAACCCTACAGATTTTGACGGAACCCTACGAGCCCCTCTGGAACCCTACAGAATACTCCAGGACCCGACAGCACTCTACAAGACCCTTAGCAACACAACGGAACCTCACTAAAACCCTATGGGCTCCTACAGAACACTGCAGGTGCCTACGGAACCCTACAGACCCCTACGGAACCCTACAGACACCTGCGGACACTTACAGAACCCTGCAGGCCCCTACGGAACCCTACAGGTCCATACAGAACCCCACAGGGCCCTAGGGAACTTTACCAGCCACTACGGAACTCTACGGGCCCCTACGGAACCCTGCAGAACCCTCCAGAACCTTACAGAATCCCACGGATTCCTACAGACTCCTGCGGGCACTTACTCAACCCTAGAGGACCCTACGGAACACTGCCAGCCCCTATGGAAGGAACCCTACGGGCCCCTACAGAACACTACTGGCTCCTGCGGTACTCTACAGGCCTCTAGGGAACCTACGAAGCTCTACGGAGCCCTATGGATCCTTACGGAACAGTACGGGCCCCTTCAGACCTCTGCGGGCGCTTATGGAAACCTACAGGACCCTACGGAACTGTACGAGACTCTACAGGCCCCTAGGGAACACCACCGGCCCCTACGGAACCCTACACAACCCTCTGGAAACTTATGGAACCCTACAAGCTCCTACCAACCCCTGCGGGCACTTACACAACCCTACAGACCCCTACGGAAATCTACGGGACTCTACGGGCACCTAGGGAACCCTACAGATTTCGACGGAACCCTACGAGCCCCTCTGGAACCCTACAGAATACTCCAGGACCCGACAGCACTCTACAAGACCCTTAGCAACACAACGGAACCTCACTAAAACCCTATGGGCTCCTACAGAACACTGCAGGTGCCTACGGAACCCTACAGACCCCTACGGAACCCTACAGACACCCGCGGACACTTACAGAACCCTGCAGGCCCCTACGGAACCCTACAGGTCCATACAGAACCCCACAGGGCCCTAGGGAACTTTACCAGCCACTACGGAACTCTACGGGCCCCTACGGAACCCTGCAGAACCCTCCAGAACCTTACAGAATCCCACGGATTCCTACAGACTCCTGCGGGCACTTACTCAACCCTAGAGGACCCTACGGAACACTGCCAGCCCCTATGGAAGGAACCCTACGGGCCCCTACAGAACACTACTGGCTCCTGCGGTACTCTACAGGCCTCTAGGGAACCTACGAAGCTCTACGGAGCCCTATGGATCCTTACGGAACAGTACGGGCCCCTTCAGACCTCTGCGGGCGCTTATGGAAACCTACAGGACCCTACGGAACTGTACGAGACTCTACAGGCCCCTAGGGAACACCACCGGCCCCTACGGAACCCTACACAACCCTCTGGAAACTTATGGAACCCTACAAGCTCCTACCAACCCCTGCGGCCACTTACACAACCCTACAGGCCCCTACAGAAATCTACGGGACTCTACGGGCACCTAGGGAACCCTACAGATTTCGACGGAACCCTACGAGCCCCTCTGGAACCCTACAGAATACTCCAGGACCCGACAGCACTCTACAAGACCCTTAGCAACACAACGGAACCTCACTAAAACCCTATGGGCTCCTACAGAACACTGCAGGTGCCTACGGAACCCTACAGACCCCTACGGAACCCTACAGACACCTGCGGACACTTACAGAACCCTGCAGGCCCCTACGGAACCCTACAGGTCCATACAGAACCCCACAGGGCCCTACGGAACTTTACCAGCCACTACGGAACTCTACGGGCCCCTACAGAACCCTGCAGAACCCTCCAGAACCTTACAGAATCCCACGGATTCCTACAGACTCCTGCGGGCACTTACTCAACCCTAGAGGACCCTACGGAACACTGCCAGCCCCTATGGAAGGAACCCTACGGGCCCCTACAGAACACTACTGGCTCCTGCGGTACTCTACAGGCCTCTAGGGAACCTACGAAGCTCTACGGAGCCCTATGGATCCTTACGGAACAGTACGGGCCCCTTCAGACCTCTGCGGGCGCTTATGGAAACCTACAGGACCCTACGGAACTGTACGAGACTCTACAGGCCCCTAGGGAACACCACCGGCCCCTACGGAACCCTACACAACCCTCTGGAAACTTATGGAACCCTACAAGCTCCTACCAACCCCTGCGGGCACTTACACAACCCTACAGACCCCTACGGAAATCTACGGGACTCTACGGGCCCCTAGGGAACCCTACAGATTTTGACGGAACCCTACGAGCCCCTCTGGAACCCTACAGAATACTCCAGGACCCGACAGCACTCTACAAGACCCTTAGCAACACAACGGAACCTCACTAAAACCCTATGGGCTCCTACAGAACACTGCAGGTGCCTACGGAACCCTACAGACCCCTACGGAACCCTACAGACACCTGCGGACACTTACAGAACCCTGCAGGCCCCTACGGAACCCTACAGGTCCATACAGAACCCCACAGGGCCCTACGGAACTTTACCAGCCACTACGGAACTCTACGGGCCCCTACGGAACCCTGCAGAACCCTCCAGAACCTTACAGAATCCCACGGATTCCTACAGACTCCTGCGGGCACTTACTCAACCCTAGAGTCCCCTACGGAACACTGCCAGCCCCTATGGAAGGAACCCTACGGGCCCCTACAGAACACTACTGGCTCCTGCGGTACTCTACAGGCCTCTAGGGAACCTACGAAGCTCTACGGAGCCCTATGGATCCTTACGGAACAGTACGGGCCCCTTCAGACCTCTGCGGGCGCTTATGGAAACCTACAGGACCCTACGGAACTGTACGAGACTCTACAGGCCCCTAGGGAACACCACCGGCCCCTACGGAACCCTACACAACCCTCTGGAAACTTATGGAACCCTACAAGCTCCTACCAACCCCTGCGGGCACTTACACAACCCTACAGACCCCTACGGAAATCTACGGGACTCTACGGGCACCTAGGGAACCCTACAGATTTCGACGGAACCCTACGAGCCCCTCTGGAACCCTACAGAATACTCCAGGACCCGACAGCACTCTACAAGACCCTTAGCAACACAACGGAACCTCACTAAAACCCTATGGGCTCCTACAGAACACTGCAGGTGCCTACGGAACCCTACAGACCCCTACGGAACCCTACAGACACCTGCGGACACTTACAGAACCCTGCAGGCCCCTACGGAACCCTACAGGTCCATACAGAACCCCACAGGGCCCTAGGGAACTTTACCAGCCACTACGGAACTCTACGGGCCCCTACGGAACCCTGCAGAACCCTCCAGAACCTTACAGAATCCCACGGATTCCTACAGACTCCTGCGGGCACTTACTCAACCCTAGAGGACCCTACGGAACACTGCCAGCCCCTATGGAAGGAACCCTACGGGCCCCTACAGAACACTACTGGCTCCTGCGGTACTCTACAGGCCTCTAGGGAACCTACGAAGCTCTACGGAGCCCTATGGATCCTTACGGAACAGTACGGGCCCCTTCAGACCTCTGCGGGCGCTTATGGAAACCTACAGGACCCTACGGAACTGTACGAGACTCTACAGGCCCCTAGGGAACACCACCGGCCCCTACGGAACCCTACACAACCCTCTGGAAACTTATGGAACCCTACAAGCTCCTACCAACCCCTGCGGGCACTTACACAACCCTACAGACCCCTACGGAAATCTACGGGACTCTACGGGCCCCTAGGGAACCCTACAGATTTCGACGGAACCCTACGAGCCCCTCTGGAACCCTACAGAATACTCCAGGACCCGACAGCACTCTACAAGACCCTTAGCAACACAACGGAACCTCACTAAAACCCTATGGGCTCCTACAGAACACTGCAGGTGCCTACGGAACCCTACAGACCCCTACGGAACCCTACAGACACCCGCGGACACTTACAGAACCCTGCAGGCCCCTACGGAACCCTACAGGTCCATACAGAACCCCACAGGGCCCTAGGGAACTTTACCAGCCACTACGGAACTCTACGGGCCCCTACGGAACCCTGCAGAACCCTCCAGAACCTTACAGAATCCCACGGATTCCTACAGACTCCTGCGGGCACTTACTCAACCCTAGAGGACCCTACGGAACACTGCCAGCCCCTATGGAAGGAACCCTACGGGCCCCTACAGAACACTACTGGCTCCTGCGGTACTCTACAGGCCTCTAGGGAACCTACGAAGCTCTACGGAGCCCTATGGATCCTTACGGAACAGTACGGGCCCCTTCAGACCTCTGCGGGCGCTTATGGAAACCTACAGGACCCTACGGAACTGTACGAGACTCTACAGGCCCCTAGGGAACACCACCGGCCCCTACGGAACCCTACACAACCCTCTGGAAACTTATGGAACCCTACAAGCTCCTACCAACCCCTGCGGCCACTTACACAACCCTACAGGCCCCTACGGAAATCTACGGGACTCTACGGGCACCTAGGGAACCCTACAGATTTCGACGGAACCCTACGAGCCCCTCTGGAACCCTATAGAATACTCCAGGACCCGACAGCACTCTACAAGACCCTTAGCAACACAACGGAACCTCACTAAAACCCTATGGGCTCCTACAGAACACTGCAGGTGCCTACGGAACCCTACAGACCCCTACGGAACCCTACAGACACCTGCGGACACTTACAGAACCCTGCAGGCCCCTACGGAACCCTACAGGTCCATACAGAACCCCACAGGGCCCTACGGAACTTTACCAGCCACTACGGAACTCTACGGGCCCCTACAGAACCCTGCAGAACCCTCCAGAACCTTACAGAATCCCACGGATTCCTACAGACTCCTGCGGGCACTTACTCAACCCTAGAGGACCCTACGGAACACTGCCAGCCCCTATGGAAGGAACCCTACGGGCCCCTACAGAACACTACTGGCTCCTGCGGTACTCTACAGGCCTCTAGGGAACCTACGAAGCTCTACGGAGCCCTATGGATCCTTACACAACAGTACGGGCCCCTTCAGACCTCTGCGGGCGCTTATGGAAACCTACAGGACCCTACGGAACTGTACGAGACTCTACAGGCCCCTAGGGAACACCACCGGCCCCTACGGAACCCTACACAACCCTCTGGAAACTTATGGAACCCTACAAGCTCCTACCAACCCCTGCGGCCACTTACACAACCCTACAGACCCCTACGGAAATCTACGGGACTCTACGGGCCCCTAGGGAACCCTACAGATTTTGACGGAACCCTACGAGCCCCTCTGGAACCCTACAGAATACTCCAGGACCCGACAGCACTCTACAAGACCCTTAGCAACACAACGGAACCTCACTAAAACCCTATGGGCTCCTACAGAACACTGCAGGTGCCTACGGAACCCTACAGACCCCTACGGAACCCTACAGACACCTGCGGACACTTACAGAACCCTGCAGGCCCCTACGGAACCCTACAGGTCCATACAGAACCCCACAGGGCCCTACGGAACTTTACCAGCCACTACGGAACTCTACGGGCCCCTACGGAACCCTGCAGAACCCTCCAGAACCTTACAGAATCCCACGGATTCCTACAGACTCCTGCGGGCACTTACTCAACCCTAGAGTCCCCTACGGAACACTGCCAGCCCCTATGGAAGGAACCCTACGGGCCCCTACAGAACACTACTGGCTCCTGCGGTACTCTACAGGCCTCTAGGGAACCTACGAAGCTCTACGGAGCCCTATGGATCCTTACGGAACAGTACGGGCCCCTTCAGACCTCTGCGGGCGCTTATGGAAACCTACAGGACCCTACGGAACTGTACGAGACTCTACAGGCCCCTAGGGAACACCACCGGCCCCTACGGAACCCTACACAACCCTCTGGAAACTTATGGAACCCTACAAGCTCCTACCAACCCCTGCGGGCACTTACACAACCCTACAGACCCCTACGGAAATCTACGGGACTCTACGGGCACCTAGGGAACCCTACAGATTTCGACGGAACCCTACGAGCCCCTCTGGAACCCTACAGAATACTCCAGGACCCGACAGCACTCTACAAGACCCTTAGCAACACAACGGAACCTCACTAAAACCCTATGGGCTCCTACAGAACACTGCAGGTGCCTACGGAACCCTACAGACCCCTACGGAACCCTACAGACACCTGCGGACACTTACAGAACCCTGCAGGCCCCTACGGAACCCTACAGGTCCATACAGAACCCCACAGGGCCCTAGGGAACTTTACCAGCCACTACGGAACTCTACGGGCCCCTACGGAACCCTGCAGAACCCTCCAGAACCTTACAGAATCCCACGGATTCCTACAGACTCCTGCGGGCACTTACTCAACCCTAGAGGACCCTACGGAACACTGCCAGCCCCTATGGAAGGAACCCTACGGGCCCCTACAGAACACTACTGGCTCCTGCGGTACTCTACAGGCCTCTAGGGAACCTACGAAGCTCTACGGAGCCCTATGGATCCTTACGGAACAGTACGGGCCCCTTCAGACCTCTGCGGGCGCTTATGGAAACCTACAGGACCCTACGGAACTGTACGAGACTCTACAGGCCCCTAGGGAACACCACCGGCCCCTACGGAACCCTACACAACCCTCTGGAAACTTATGGAACCCTACAAGCTCCTACCAACCCCTGCGGCCACTTACACAACCCTACAGGCCCCTACGGAAATCTACGGGACTCTACGGGCACCTAGGGAACCCTACAGATTTCGACGGAACCCTACGAGCCCCTCTGGAACCCTACAGAATACTCCAGGACCCGACAGCACTCTACAAGACCCTTAGCAACACAACGGAACCTCACTAAAACCCTATGGGCTCCTACAGAACACTGCAGGTGCCTACGGAACCCTACAGACCCCTACGGAACCCTACAGACACCTGCGGACACTTACAGAACCCTGCAGGCCCCTACGGAACCCTACAGGTCCATACAGAACCCCACAGGGCCCTACGGAACTTTACCAGCCACTACGGAACTCTACGGGCCCCTACAGAACCCTGCAGAACCCTCCAGAACCTTACAGAATCCCACGGATTCCTACAGACTCCTGCGGGCACTTACTCAACCCTAGAGGCCCCTACGGAACACTGCCAGCCCCTATGGAAGGAACCCTACGGGCCCCTACAGAACACTACTGGCTCCTGCGGTACTCTACAGGCCTCTAGGGAACCTACGAAGCTCTACGGAGCCCTATGGATCCTTACGGAACAGTACGGGCCCCTTCAGACCTCTGCGGGCGCTTATGGAAACCTACAGGACCCTACGGAACTGTACGAGACTCTACAGGCCCCTAGGGAACACCACCGGCCCCTACGGAACCCTACACAACCCTCTGGAAACTTATGGAACCCTACAAGCTCCTACCAACCCCTGCGGGCACTTACACAACCCTACAGACCCCTACGGAAATCTACGGGACTCTACGGGCCCCTAGGGAACCCTACAGATTTTGACGGAACCCTACGAGCCCCTCTGGAACCCTACAGAATACTCCAGGACCCGACAGCACTCTACAAGACCCTTAGCAACACAACGGAACCTCACTAAAACCCTATGGGCTCCTACAGAACACTGCAGGTGCCTACGGAACCCTACAGACCCCTACGGAACCCTACAGACACCTGCGGACACTTACAGAACCCTGCAGGCCCCTACGGAACCCTACAGGTCCATACAGAACCCCACAGGGCCCTACGGAACTTTACCAGCCACTACGGAACTCTACGGGCCCCTACGGAACCCTGCAGAACCCTCCAGAACCTTACAGAATCCCACGGATTCCTACAGACTCCTGCGGGCACTTACTCAACCCTAGAGTCCCCTACGGAACACTGCCAGCCCCTATGGAAGGAACCCTACGGGCCCCTACAGAACACTACTGGCTCCTGCGGTACTCTACAGGCCTCTAGGGAACCTACGAAGCTCTACGGAGCCCTATGGATCCTTACGGAACAGTACGGGCCCCTTCAGACCTCTGCGGGCGCTTATGGAAACCTACAGGACCCTACGGAACTGTACGAGACTCTACAGGCCCCTAGGGAACACCACCGGCCCCTACGGAACCCTACACAACCCTCTGGAAACTTATGGAACCCTACAAGCTCCTACCAACCCCTGCGGGCACTTACACAACCCTACTGACCCCTACGGAAATCTACGGGACTCTACGGGCACCTAGGGAACCCTACAGATTTCGACGGAACCCTACGAGCCCCTCTGGAACCCTACAGAATACTCCAGGACCCGACAGCACTCTACAAGACCCTTAGCAACACAACGGAACCTCACTAAAACCCTATGGGCTCCTACAGAACACTGCAGGTGCCTACGGAACCCTACAGACCCCTACGGAACCCTACAGACACCTGCGGACACTTACAGAACCCTGCAGGCCCCTACGGAACCCTACAGGTCCATACAGAACCCCACAGGGCCTTACGGAACTTTACCAGCCACTACGGAACTCTACGGGCCCCTACGGAACCCTGCAGAACCCTCCAGAACCTTACAGAATCCCACGGATTCCTACAGACTCCTGCGGGCACTTACTCAACCCTAGAGGACCCTACGGAACACTGCCAGCCCCTATGGAAGGAACCCTACGGGCCCCTACAGAACACTACTGGCTCCTGCGGTACTCTACAGGCCTCTAGGGAACCTACGAAGCTCTACGGAGCCCTATGGATCCTTACGGAACAGTACGGGCCCCTTCAGACCTCTGCGGGCGCTTATGGAAACCTACAGGACCCTACGGAACTGTACGAGACTCTACAGGCCCCTAGGGAACACCACCGGCCCCTACGGAACCCTACACAACCCTCTGGAAACTTATGGAACCCTACAAGCTCCTACCAACCCCTGCGGGCACTTACACAACCCTACAGACCCCTACGGAAATCTACGGGACTCTACGGGCCCCTAGGGAACCCTACAGATTTCGACGGAACCCTACGAGCCCCTCTGGAACCCTACAGAATACTCCAGGACCCGACAGCACTCTACAAGACCCTTAGCAACACAACGGAACCTCACTAAAACCCTATGGGCTCCTACAGAACACTGCAGGTGCCTACGGAACCCTACAGACCCCTACGGAACCCTACAGACACCCGCGGACACTTACAGAACCCTGCAGGCCCCTACGGAACCCTACAGGTCCATACAGAACCCCACAGGGCCCTACGGAACTTTACCAGCCACTACGGAACTCTACGGGCCCCTACGGAACCCTGCAGAACCCTCCAGAACCTTACAGAATCCCACGGATTCCTACAGACTCCTGCGGGCACTTACTCAACCCTAGAGGACCCTACGGAACACTGCCAGCCCCTATGGAAGGAACCCTACGGGCCCCTACAGAACACTACTGGCTCCTGCGGTACTCTACAGGCCTCTAGGGAACCTACGAAGCTCTACGGAGCCCTATGGATCCTTACGGAACAGTACGGGCCCCTTCAGACCTCTGCGGGCGCTTATGGAAACCTACAGGACCCTACGGAACTGTACGAGACTCTACAGGCCCCTAGGGAACACCACCGGCCCCTACGGAACCCTACACAACCCTCTGGAAACTTATGGAACCCTACAAGCTCCTACCAACCCCTGCGGCCACTTACACAACCCTACAGACCCCTACGGAAATCTACGGGACTCTATGGGCCCCTAGGGAACCCTACAGATTTTGACGGAACCCTACGAGCCCCTCTGGAACCCTACAGAATACTCCAGGACCCGACAGCACTCTACAAGACCCTTAGCAACACAACGGAACCTCACTAAAACCCTATGGGCTCCTACAGAACACTGCAGGTGCCTACGGAACCCTACAGACCCCTACGGAACCCTACAGACACCTGCGGACACTTACAGAACCCTGCAGGCCCCTACGGAACCCTACAGGTCCATACAGAACCCCACAGGGCCCTAGGGAACTTTACCAGCCACTACGGAACTCTACGGGCCCCTACGGAACCCTGCAGAACCCTCCAGAACCTTACAGAATCCCACGGATTCCTACAGACTCCTGCGGGCACTTACTCAACCCTAGAGGACCCTACGGAACACTGCCAGCCCCTATGGAAGGAACCCTACGGGCCCCTACAGAACACTACTGGCTCCTGCGGTACTCTACAGGCCTCTAGGGAACCTACGAAGCTCTACGGAGCCCTATGGATCCTTACGGAACAGTACGGGCCCCTTCAGACCTCTGCGGGCGCTTATGGAAACCTACAGGACCCTACGGAACTGTACGAGACTCTACAGGCCCCTAGGGAACACCACCGGCCCCTACGGAACCCTACACAACCCTCTGGAAACTTATGGAACCCTACAAGCTCCTACCAACCCCTGCGGGCACTTACACAACCCTACAGACCCCTACGGAAATCTACGGGACTCTACGGGCCCCTAGGGAACCCTACAGATTTCGACGGAACCCTACGAGCCCCTCTGGAACCCTACAGAATACTCCAGGACCCGACAGCACTCTACAAGACCCTTAGCAACACAACGGAACCTCACTAAAACCCTATGGGCTCCTACAGAACACTGCAGGTGCCTACGGAACCCTACAGACCCCTACGGAACCCTACAGACACCTGCGGACACTTACAGAACCCTGCAGGCCCCTACGGAACCCTACAGGTCCATACAGAACCCCACAGGGCCTTACGGAACTTTACCAGCCACTACGGAACTCTACGGGCCCCTACGGAACCCTGCAGAACCCTCCAGAACCTTACAGAATCCCACGGATTCCTACAGACTCCTGCGGGCACTTACTCAACCCTAGAGGACCCTACGGAACACTGCCAGCCCCTATGGAAGGAACCCTACGGGCCCCTACAGAACACTACTGGCTCCTGCGGTACTCTACAGGCCTCTAGGGAACCTACGAAGCTCTACGGAGCCCTATGGATCCTTACGGAACAGTACGGGCCCCTTCAGACCTCTGCGGGCGCTTATGGAAACCTACAGGACCCTACGGAACTGTACGAGACTCTACAGGCCCCTAGGGAACACCACCGGCCCCTACGGAACCCTACACAACCCTCTGGAAACTTATGGAACCCTACAAGCTCCTACCAACCCCTGCGGGCACTTACACAACCCTACAGACCCCTACGGAAATCTACGGGACTCTACGGGCACCTAGGGAACCCTACAGATTTTGACGGAACCCTACGAGCCCCTCTGGAACCCTACAGAATACTCCAGGACCCGACAGCACTCTACAAGACCCTTAGCAACACAACGGAACCTCACTAAAACCCTATGGGCTCCTACAGAACACTGCAGGTGCCTACGGAACCCTACAGACCCCTACGGAACCCTACAGACACCTGCGGACACTTACAGAACCCTGCAGGCCCCTACGGAACCCTACAGGTCCATACAGAACCCCACAGGGCCCTAGGGAACTTTACCAGCCACTACGGAACTCTACGGGCCCCTACGGAACCCTGCAGAACCCTCCAGAACCTTACAGAATCCCACGGATTCCTACAGACTCCTGCGGGCACTTACTCAACCCTAGAGGACCCTACGGAACACTGCCAGCCCCTATGGAAGGAACCCTACGGGCCCCTACAGAACACTACTGGCTCCTGCGGTACTCTACAGGCCTCTAGGGAACCTACGAAGCTCTACGGAGCCCTATGGATCCTTACGGAACAGTACGGGCCCCTTCAGACCTCTGCGGGCACTTATGGAAACCTACAGGACCCTACGGAACTGTACGAGACTCTACAGGCCCCTAGGGAACACCACCGGCCCCTACGGAACCCTACACAACCCTCTGGAAACTTATGGAACCCTACAAGCTCCTACCAACCCCTGCGGGCACTTACACAACCCTACAGACCCCTACGGAAATCTACGGGACTCTACGGGCCCCTAGGGAACCCTACAGATTTTGACGGAACCCTACGAGCCCCTCTGGAACCCTACAGAATACTCCAGGACCCGACAGCACTCTACAAGACCCTTAGCAACACAACGGAACCTCACTAAAACCCTATGGGCTCCTACAGAACACTGCAGGTGCCTACGGAACCCTACAGACCCCTACGGAACCCTACAGACACCTGCGGACACTTACAGAACCCTGCAGGCCCCTACGGAACCCTACAGGTCCATACAGAACCCCACAGGGCCCTACGGAACTTTACCAGCCACTACGGAACTCTACGGGCCCCTACGGAACCCTGCAGAACCCTCCAGAACCTTACAGAATCCCACGGATTCCTACAGACTCCTGCGGGCACTTACTCAACCCTAGAGTCCCCTACGGAACACTGCCAGCCCCTATGGAAGGAACCCTACGGGCCCCTACAGAACACTACTGGCTCCTGCGGTACTCTACAGGCCTCTAGGGAACCTACGAAGCTCTACGGAGCCCTATGGATCCTTACGGAACAGTACGGGCCCCTTCAGACCTCTGCGGGCGCTTATGGAAACCTACAGGACCCTACGGAACTGTACGAGACTCTACAGGCCCCTAGGGAACACCACAGGCCCCTACGGAACCCTACACAACCCTCTGGAAACTTATGGCACCCTACAAGCTCCTACCAACCCCTGCGGGCACTTACACAACCCTACAGACCCCTACGGAAATCTACGGGACTCTACGGGCACCTAGGGAACCCTACAGATTTCGACGGAACCCTACGAGCCCCTCTGGAACCCTACAGAATACTCCAGGACCCGACAGCACTCTACAAGACCCTTAGCAACACAACGGAACCTCACTAAAACCCTATGGGCTCCTACAGAACACTGCAGGTGCCTACGGAACCCTACAGACCCCTACGGAACCCTACAGACACCTGCGGACACTTACAGAACCCTGCAGGCCCCTACGGAACCCTACAGGTCCATACAGAACCCCACAGGGCCCTACGGAACTTTACCAGCCACTACGGAACTCTACGGGCCCCTACGGAACCCTGCAGAACCCTCCAGAACCTTACAGAATCCCACGGATTCCTACAGACTCCTGCGGGCACTTACTCAACCCTAGAGTCCCCTACGGAACACTGCCAGCCCCTATGGAAGGAACCCTACGGGCCCCTACAGAACACTACTGGCTCCTGCGGTACTCTACAGGCCTCTAGGGAACCTACGAAGCTCTACGGAGCCCTATGGATCCTTACGGAACAGTACGGGCCCCTTCAGACCTCTGCGGGCGCTTATGGAAACCTACAGGACCCTACGGAACTGTACGAGACTCTACAGGCCCCTAGGGAACACCACAGGCCCCTACGGAACCCTACACAACCCTCTGGAAACTTATGGCACCCTACAAGCTCCTACCAACCCCTGCGGGCACTTACACAACCCTACAGACCCCTACGGAAATCTACGGGACTCTACGGGCACCTAGGGAACCCTACAGATTTCGACGGAACCCTACGAGCCCCTCTGGAACCCTACAGAATACTCCAGGACCCGACAGCACTCTACAAGACCCTTAGCAACACAACGGAACCTCACTAAAACCCTATGGGCTCCTACAGAACACTGCAGGTGCCTACGGAACCCTACAGACCCCTACGGAACCCTACAGACACCTGCGGACACTTACAGAACCCTGCAGGCCCCTACGGAACCCTACAGGTCCATACAGAACCCCACAGGGCCCTAGGGAACTTTACCAGCCACTACGGAACTCTACGGGCCCCTACGGAACCCTGCAGAACCCTCCAGAACCTTACAGAATCCCACGGATTCCTACAGACTCCTGCGGGCACTTACTCAACCCTAGAGGACCCTACGGAACACTGCCAGCCCCTATGGAAGGAACCCTACGGGCCCCTACAGAACACTACTGGCTCCTGCGGTACTCTACAGGCCTCTAGGGAACCTACGAAGCTCTACGGAGCCCTATGGATCCTTACGGAACAGTACGGGCCCCTTCAGACCTCTGCGGGCGCTTATGGAAACCTACAGGACCCTACGGAACTGTACGAGACTCTACAGGCCCCTAGGGAACACCACCGGCCCCTACGGAACCCTACACAACCCTCTGGAAACTTATGGAACCCTACAAGCTCCTACCAACCCCTGCGGCCACTTACACAACCCTACAGGCCCCTACGGAAATCTACGGGACTCTACGGGCACCTAGGGAACCCTACAGATTTCGACGGAACCCTACGAGCCCCTCTGGAACCCTACAGAATACTCCAGGACCCGACAGCACTCTACAAGACCCTTAGCAACACAACGGAACCTCACTAAAACCCTATGGGCTCCTACAGAACACTGCAGGTGCCTACGGAACCCTACAGACCCCTACGGAACCCTACAGACACCTGCGGACACTTACAGAACCCTGCAGGCCCCTACGGAACCCTACAGGTCCATACAGAACCCCACAGGGCCCTACGGAACTTTACCAGCCACTACGGAACTCTACGGGCCCCTACAGAACCCTGCAGAACCCTCCAGAACCTTACAGAATCCCACGGATTCCTACAGACTCCTGCGGGCACTTACTCAACCCTAGAGTCCCCTACGGAACACTGCCAGCCCCTATGGAAGGAACCCTACGGGCCCCTACAGAACACTACTGGCTCCTGCGGTACTCTACAGGCCTCTAGGGAACCTACGAAGCTCTACGGAGCCCTATGGATCCTTACGGAACAGTACGGGCCCCTTCAGACCTCTGCGGGCGCTTATGGAAACCTACAGGACCCTACGGAACTGTACGAGACTCTACAGGCCCCTAGGGAACACCACCGGCCCCTACGGAACCCTACACAACCCTCTGGAAACTTATGGAACCCTACAAGCTCCTACCAACCCCTGCGGGCACTTACACAACCCTACAGACCCCTACGGAAATCTACGGGACTCTACGGGCACCTAGGGAACCCTACAGATTTCGACGGAACCCTACGAGCCCCTCTGGAACCCTACAGAATACTCCAGGACCCGACAGCACTCTACAAGACCCTTAGCAACACAACGGAACCTCACTAAAACCCTATGGGCTCCTACAGAACACTGCAGGTGCCTACGGAACCCTACAGACCCCTACGGAACCCTACAGACACCTGCGGACACTTACAGAACCCTGCAGGCCCCTACGGAACCCTACAGGTCCATACAGAACCCCACAGGGCCCTAGGGAACTTTACCAGCCACTACGGAACTCTACGGGCCCCTACGGAACCCTGCAGAACCCTCCAGAACCTTACAGAATCCCACGGATTCCTACAGACTCCTGCGGGCACTTACTCAACCCTAGAGGACCCTACGGAACACTGCCAGCCCCTATGGAAGGAACCCTACGGGCCCCTACAGAACACTACTGGCTCCTGCGGTACTCTACAGGCCTCTAGGGAACCTACGAAGCTCTACGGAGCCCTATGGATCCTTACGGAACAGTACGGGCCCCTTCAGACCTCTGCGGGCGCTTATGGAAACCTACAGGACCCTACGGAACTGTACGAGACTCTACAGGCCCCTAGGGAACCCTACACAACCCTCTGGAAACTTATGGAACCCTACAAGCTCCTACCAACCCCTGCGGGCACTTACACAACCCTACAGACCCCTACGGAAATCTACGGGACTCTACGGGCCCCTAGGGAACCCTACAGATTTCGACAGAACCCTACGAGCCCCTCTGGAACCCTACAGAATACTCCAGGACCCGACAGCACTCTACAAGACCCTTAGCAACACAACGGAACCTCACTAAAACCCTATGGGCTCCTACAGAACACTGCAGGTGCCTACGGAACCCTACAGACCCCTACGGAACCCTACAGACACCTGCGGACACTTACAGAACCCTGCAGGCCCCTACGGAACCCTACAGGTCCATACAGAACCCCACAGGGCCCTAGGGAACTTTACCAGCCACTACGGAACTCTACGGGCCCCTACGGAACCCTGCAGAACCCTCCAGAACCTTACAGAATCCCACGGATTCCTACAGACTCCTGCGGGCACTTACTCAACCCTAGAGGACCCTACGGAACACTGCCAGCCCCTATGGAAGGAACCCTACGGGCCCCTACAGAACACTACTGGCTCCTGCGGTACTCTACAGGCCTCTAGGGAACCTACGAAGCTCTACGGAGCCCTATGGATCCTTACGGAACAGTACGGGCCCCTTCAGACCTCTGCGGGCGCTTATGGAAACCTACAGGACCCTACGGAACTGTACGAGACTCTACAGGCCCCTAGGGAACACCACCGGCCCCTACGGAACCCTACACAACCCTCTGGAAACTTATGGAACCCTACAAGCTCCTACCAACCCCTGCGGGCACTTACACAACCCTACAGACCCCTACGGAAATCTACGGGACTCTATGGGCCCCTAGGGAAGCCTACAGATTTTGACGGAACCCTACGAGCCCCTCTGGAACCCTACAGAATACTCCAGGACCCGACAGCACTCTACAAGACCCTTAGCAACACAACGGAACCTCACTAAAACCCTATGGGCTCCTACAGAACACTGCAGGTGCCTACGGAACCCTACAGACCCCTACGGAACCCTACAGACACCTGCGGACACTTACAGAACCCTGCAGGCCCCTACGGAACCCTACAGGTCCATACAGAACCCCACAGGGCCCTAGGGAACTTTACCAGCCACTACGGAACTCTACGGGCCCCTACGGAACCCTGCAGAACCCTCCAGAACCTTACAGAATCCCACGGATTCCTACAGACTCCTGCGGGCACTTACTCAACCCTAGAGGACCCTACGGAACACTGCCAGCCCCTATGGAAGGAACCCTACGGGCCCCTACAGAACACTACTGGCTCCTGCGGTACTCTACAGGCCTCTAGGGAACCTACGAAGCTCTACGGAGCCCTATGGATCCTTACGGAACAGTACGGGCCCCTTCAGACCTCTGCGGGCGCTTATGGAAACCTACAGGACCCTACGGAACTGTACGAGACTCTACAGGCCCCTAGGGAACACCACCGGCCCCTACGGAACCCTACACAACCCTCTGGAAACTTATGGAACCCTACAAGCTCCTACCAACCCCTGCGGGCACTTACACAACCCTACAGACCCCTACGGAAATCTACGGGACTCTACGGGCCCCTAGGGAACCCTACAGATTTCGACGGAACCCTACGAGCCCCTCTGGAACCCTACAGAATACTCCAGGACCCGACAGCACTCTACAAGACCCTTAGCAACACAACGGAACCTCACTAAAACCCTATGGGCTCCTACAGAACACTGCAGGTGCCTACGGAACCCTACAGACCCCTACGGAACCCTACAGACACCTGCGGACACTTACAGAACCCTGCAGGCCCCTACGGAACCCTACAGGTCCATACAGAACCCCACAGGGCCTTACGGAACTTTACCAGCCACTACGGAACTCTACGGGCCCCTACGGAACCCTGCAGAACCCTCCAGAACCTTACAGAATCCCACGGATTCCTACAGACTCCTGCGGGCACTTACTCAACCCTAGAGGACCCTACGGAACACTGCCAGCCCCTATGGAAGGAACCCTACGGGCCCCTACAGAACACTACTGGCTCCTGCGGTACTCTACAGGCCTCTAGGGAACCTACGAAGCTCTACGGAGCCCTATGGATCCTTACGGAACAGTACGGGCCCCTTCAGACCTCTGCGGGCGCTTATGGAAACCTACAGGACCCTACGGAACTGTACGAGACTCTACAGGCCCCTAGGGAACACCACCGGCCCCTACGGAACCCTACACAACCCTCTGGAAACTTATGGAACCCTACAAGCTCCTACCAACCCCTGCGGGCACTTACACAACCCTACAGACCCCTACGGAAATCTACGGGACTCTACGGGCCCCTAGGGAACCCTACAGATTTCGACGGAACCCTACGAGCCCCTCTGGAACCCTACAGAATACTCCAGGACCCGACAGCACTCTACAAGACCCTTAGCAACACAACGGAACCTCACTAAAACCCTATGGGCTCCTACAGAACACTGCAGGTGCCTACGGAACCCTACAGACCCCTACGGAACCCTACAGACACCTGCGGACACTTACAGAACCCTGCAGGCCCCTACGGAACCCTACAGGTCCATACAGAACCCCACAGGGCCTTACGGAACTTTACCAGCCACTACGGAACTCTACGGGCCCCTACGGAACCCTGCAGAACCCTCCAGAACCTTACAGAATCCCACGGATTCCTACAGACTCCTGCGGGCACTTACTCAACCCTAGAGGACCCTACGGAACACTGCCAGCCCCTATGGAAGGAACCCTACGGGCCCCTACAGAACACTACTGGCTCCTGCGGTACTCTACAGGCCTCTAGGGAACCTACGAAGCTCTACGGAGCCCTATGGATCCTTACGGAACAGTACGGGCCCCTTCAGACCTCTGCGGGCGCTTATGGAAACCTACAGGACCCTACGGAACTGTACGAGACTCTACAGGCCCCTAGGGAACACCACCGGCCCCTACGGAACCCTACACAACCCTCTGGAAACTTATGGAACCCTACAAGCTCCTACCAACCCCTGCGGGCACTTACACAACCCTACAGACCCCTACGGAAATCTACGGGACTCTACGGGCCCCTAGGGAACCCTACAGATTTTGACGGAACCCTACGAGCCCCTCTGGAACCCTACAGAATACTCCAGGACCCGACAGCACTCTACAAGACCCTTAGCAACACAACGGAACCTCACTAAAACCCTATGGGCTCCTACAGAACACTGCAGGTGCCTACGGAACCCTACAGACCCCTACGGAACCCTACAGACACCTGCGGACACTTACAGAACCCTGCAGGCCCCTACGGAACCCTACAGGTCCATACAGAACCCCACAGGGCCCTACGGAACTTTACCAGCCACTACGGAACTCTACGGGCCCCCTACGGAACCCTGCAGAACCCTCCAGAACCTTACAGAATCCCACGGATTCCTACAGACTCCTGCGGGCACTTACTCAACCCTAGAGGACCCTACGGAACACTGCCAGCCCCTATGGAAGGAACCCTACGGGCCCCTACAGAACACTACTGGCTCCTGCGGTACTCTACAGGCCTCTAGGGAACCTACGAAGCTCTACGGAGCCCTATGGATCCTTACGGAACAGTACGGGCCCCTTCAGACCTCTGCGGGCGCTTATGGAAACCTACAGGACCCTACGGAACTGTACGAGACTCTACAGGCCCCTAGGGAACACCACCGGCCCCTACGGAACCCTACACAACCCCCTGGAAACTTATGGAACCCTACAAGCTCCTACCAACCCCTGCGGGCACTTACACAACCCTACAGACCCCTACGGAAATCTACGGGACTCTACGGGCCCCTAGGGAACCCTACAGATTTCGACGGAACCCTACGAGCCCCTCTGGAACCCTACAGAATACTCCAGGACCCGACAGCACTCTACAAGACCCTTAGCAACACAACGGAACCTCACTAAAACCCTATGGGCTCCTACAGAACACTGCAGGTGCCTACGGAACCCTACAGACCCCTACGGAACCCTACAGACACCTGCGGACACTTACAGAACCCTGCAGGCCCCTACGGAACAGGGTCCATACAGAACCGGGCCAGCAGGGCCCTAGGGAACTTTACCAGCCACTACGGAACTCTACGGGCCCCTACGGAACCCTGCAGAACCCTCCAGAACCTTACAGAATCCCACGGATTCCTACAGACTCCTGCGGGCACTTACTCAACCCTAGAGGACCCTACGGAACACTGCCAGCCCCTATGGAAGGAACCCTACGGGCCCCTACAGAACACTACTGGCTCCTGCGGTACTCTACAGGCCTCTAGGGAACCTACGAAGCTCTACGGAGCCCTATGGATCCTTACGGAACAGTACGGGCCCCTTCAGACCTCTGCGGGCGCTTATGGAAACCTACAGGACCCTACGGAACTGTACGAGACTCTACAGGCCCCTAGGGAACACCACCGGCCCCTACGGAACCCTACACAACCCTCTGGAAACTTATGGAACCCTACAAGCTCCTACCAACCCCTGCGGGCACTTACACAACCCTACAGACCCCTACGGAAATCTACGGGACTCTACGGGCCCCTAGGGAACCCTACAGATTTCGACGGAACCCTACGAGCCCCTCTGGAACCCTACAGAATACTCCAGGACCCGACAGCACTCTACAAGACCCTTAGCAACACAACGGAACCTCACTAAAACCCTATGGGCTCCTACAGAACACTGCAGGTGCCTACGGAACCCTACAGACCCCTACGGAACCCTACAGACACCTGCGGACACTTACAGAACCCTGCAGGCCCCTACGGAACCCTACAGGTCCATACAGAACCCCACAGGGCCTTACGGAACTTTACCAGCCACTACGGAACTCTACGGGCCCCTACGGAACCCTGCAGAACCCTCCAGAACCTTACAGAATCCCACGGATTCCTACAGACTCCTGCGGGCACTTACTCAACCCTAGAGGACCCTACGGAACACTGCCAGCCCCTATGGAAGGAACCCTACGGGCCCCTACAGAACACTACTGGCTCCTGCGGTACTCTACAGGCCTCTAGGGAACCTACGAAGCTCTACGGAGCCCTATGGATCCTTACGGAACAGTACGGGCCCCTTCAGACCTCTGCGGGCGCTTATGGAAACCTACAGGACCCTACGGAACTGTACGAGACTCTACAGGCCCCTAGGGAACACCACCGGCCCCTACGGAACCCTACACAACCCTCTGGAAACTTATGGAACCCTACAAGCTCCTACCAACCCCTGCGGGCACTTACACAACCCTACAGACCCCTACGGAAATCTACGGGACTCTACGGGCCCCTAGGGAACCCTACAGATTTTGACGGAACCCTACGAGCCCCTCTGGAACCCTACAGAATACTCCAGGACCCGACAGCACTCTACAAGACCCTTAGCAACACAACGGAACCTCACTAAAACCCTATGGGCTCCTACAGAACACTGCAGGTGCCTACGGAACCCTACAGACCCCTACGGAACCCTACAGACACCTGCGGACACTTACAGAACCCTGCAGGCCCCTACGGAACCCTACAGGTCCATACAGAACCCCACAGGGCCCTAGGGAACTTTACCAGCCACTACGGAACTCTACGGGCCCCTACGGAACCCTGCAGAACCCTCCAGAACCTTACAGAATCCCACGGATTCCTACAGACTCCTGCGGGCACTTACTCAACCCTAGAGGACCCTACGGAACACTGCCAGCCCCTATGGAAGGAACCCTACGGGCCCCTACAGAACACTACTGGCTCCTGCGGTACTCTACAGGCCTCTAGGGAACCTACGAAGCTCTACGGAGCCCTATGGATCCTTACGGAACAGTACGGGCCCCTTCAGACCTCTGCGGGCGCTTATGGAAACCTACAGGACCCTACGGAACTGTACGAGACTCTACAGGCCCCTAGGGAACACCACCGGCCCCTATGGAACCCTACACAACCCTCTGGAAACTTATGGAACCCTACAAGCTCCTACCAACCCCTGCGGGCACTTACACAACCCTACAGACCCCTACGGAAATCTACGGGACTCTACGGGCCCCTAGGGAACCCTACAGATTTCGACGGAACCCTACGAGCCCCTCTGGAACCCTACAGAATACTCCAGGACCCGACAGCACTCTACAAGACCCTTAGCAACACAACGGAACCTCACTAAAACCCTATGGGCTCCTACAGAACACTGCAGGTGCCTACGGAACCCTACAGACCCCTACGGAACCCTACAGACACCCGCGGACACTTACAGAACCCTGCAGGCCCCTACGGAACCCTACAGGTCCATACAGAACCCCACAGGGCCCTACGGAACTTTACCAGCCACTACGGAACTCTACGGGCCCCTACGGAACCCTGCAGAACCCTCCAGAACCTTACAGAATCCCACGGATTCCTACAGACTCCTGCGGGCACTTACTCAACCCTAGAGGACCCTACGGAACACTGCCAGCCCCTATGGAAGGAACCCTACGGGCCCCTACAGAACACTACTGGCTCCTGCGGTACTCTACAGGCCTCTAGGGAACCTACGAAGCTCTACGGAGCCCTATGGATCCTTACGGAACAGTACGGGCCCCTTCAGACCTCTGCGGGCGCTTATGGAAACCTACAGGACCCTACGGAACTGTACGAGACTCTACAGGCCCCTAGGGAACACCACCGGCCCCTACGGAACCCTACACAACCCTCTGGAAACTTATGGAACCCTACAAGCTCCTACCAACCCCTGCGGCCACTTACACAACCCTACAGACCCCTACGGAAATCTACGGGACTCTACGGGCCCCTAGGGAACCCTACAGATTTTGACGGAACCCTACGAGCCCCTCTGGAACCCTACAGAATACTCCAGGACCCGACAGCACTCTACAAGACCCTTAGCAACACAACGGAACCTCACTAAAACCCTATGGGCTCCTACAGAACACTGCAGGTGCCTACGGAACCCTACAGACCCCTACGGAACCCTACAGACACCTGCGGACACTTACAGAACCCTGCAGGCCCCTACGGAACCCTACAGGTCCATACAGAACCCCACAGGGCCCTAGGGAACTTTACCAGCCACTACGGAACTCTACGGGCCCCTACGGAACCCTGCAGAACCCTCCAGAACCTTACAGAATCCCACGGATTCCTACAGACTCCTGCGGGCACTTACTCAACCCTAGAGGACCCTACGGAACACTGCCAGCCCCTATGGAAGGAACCCTACGGGCCCCTACAGAACACTACTGGCTCCTGCGGTACTCTACAGGCCTCTAGGGAACCTACGAAGCTCTACGGAGCCCTATGGATCCTTACGGAACAGTACGGGCCCCTTCAGACCTCTGCGGGCGCTTATGGAAACCTACAGGACCCTACGGAACTGTACGAGAATCTACAGGCCCCTAGGGAACACCACCGGCCCCTACGGAACCCTACACAACCCTCTGGAAACTTATGGAACCCTACAAGCTCCTACCAACCCCTGCGGGCACTTACACAACCCTACAGACCCCTACGGAAATCTACGGGACTCTACGGGCCCCTAGGGAACCCTACAGATTTTGACGGAACCCTACGAGCCCCTCTGGAACCCTACAGAATACTCCAGGACCCGACAGCACTCTACAAGACCCTTAGCAACACAACGGAACCTCACTAAAACCCTATGGGCTCCTACAGAACACTGCAGGTGCCTACGGAACCCTACAGACCCCTACGGAACCCTACAGACACCTGCGGACACTTACAGAACCCTGCAGGCCCCTACGGAACCCTACAGGTCCATACAGAACCCCACAGGGCCCTAGGGAACTTTACCAGCCACTACGGAACTCTACGGGCCCCTACGGAACCCTGCAGAACCCTCCAGAACCTTACAGAATCCCACGGATTCCTACAGACTCCTGCGGGCACTTACTCAACCCTAGAGGACCCTACGGAACACTGCCAGCCCCTATGGAAGGAACCCTACGGGCCCCTACAGAACACTACTGGCTCCTGCGGTACTCTACAGGCCTCTAGGGAACCTACGAAGCTCTACGGAGCCCTATGGATCCTTACGGAACAGTACGGGCCCCTTCAGACCTCTGCGGGCGCTTATGGAAACCTACAGGACCCTACGGAACTGTACGAGACTCTACAGGCCCCTAGGGAACACCACCGGCCCCTACGGAACCCTACACAACCCTCTGGAAACTTATGGAACCCTACAAGCTCCTACCAACCCCTGCGGCCACTTACACAACCCTACAGACCCCTACGGAAATCTACGGGACTCTACGGGCCCCTAGGGAACCCTACAGATTTTGACGGAACCCTACGAGCCCCTCTGGAACCCTACAGAATACTCCAGGACCCGACAGCACTCTACAAGACCCTTAGCAACACAACGGAACCTCACTAAAACCCTATGGGCTCCTACAGAACACTGCAGGTGCCTACGGAACCCTACAGACCCCTACGGAACCCTACAGACACCTGCGGACACTTACAGAACCCTGCAGGCCCCTACGGAACCCTACAGGTCCATACAGAACCCCACAGGGCCCTACGGAACTTTACCAGCCACTACGGAACTCTACGGGCCCCTACAGAACCCTGCAGAACCCTCCAGAACCTTACAGAATCCCACGGATTCCTACAGACTCCTGCGGGCACTTACACAACCCTAGAGGCCCCTACGGAACACTGCCAGCCCCTATGGAAGGAACCCTACGGGACCCTACAGAACACTACTGGCTCCTGCGGTACTCTACAGGCCTCTAGGGAACCTACGAAGCTCTACGGAGCCCTATGGATCCTTACGGAACAGTACGGGCCCCTTCAGACCTCTGCGGGCGCTTATGGAAACCTACAGGACCCTACGGAACTGTACGAGACTCTACAGGCCCCTAGGGAACACCACCGGCCCCTACGGAACCCTACACAACCCTCTGGAAACTTATGGAACCCTACAAGCTCCTACCAACCCCTGCGGGCACTTACACAACCCTACAGACCCCTACGGAAATCTACGGGACTCTACGGGCCCCTAGGGAACCCTACAGATTTTGACGGAACCCTACGAGCCCCTCTGGAACCCTACAGAATACTCCAGGACCCGACAGCACTCTACAAGACCCTTAGCAACACAACGGAACCTCACTAAAACCCTATGGGCTCCTACAGAACACTGCAGGTGCCTACGGAACCCTACAGACCCCTACGGAACCCTACAGACACCTGCGGACACTTACAGAACCCTGCAGGCCCCTACGGAACCCTACAGGTCCATACAGAACCCCACAGGGCCCTACGGAACTTTACCAGCCACTACGGAACTCTACGGGCCCCTACGGAACCCTGCAGAACCCTCCAGAACCTTACAGAATCCCACGGATTCCTACAGACTCCTGCGGGCACTTACTCAACCCTAGAGGACCCTACGGAACACTGCCAGCCCCTATGGAAGGAACCCTACGGGCCCCTACAGAACACTACTGGCTCCTGCGGTACTCTACAGGCCTCTAGGGAACCTACGAAGCTCTACGGAGCCCTATGGATCCTTACGGAACAGTACGGGCCCCTTCAGACCTCTGCGGGCGCTTATGGAAACCTACAGGACCCTACGGAACTGTACGAGACTCTACAGGCCCCTAGGGAACACCACCGGCCCCTACGGAACCCTACACAACCCTCTGGAAACTTATGGAACCCTACAAGCTCCTACCAACCCCTGCGGGCACTTACACAACCCTACAGACCCCTACGGAAATCTACGGGACTCTACGGGCCCCTAGGGAACCCTACAGATTTCGACGGAACCCTACGAGCCCCTCTGGAACCCTACAGAATACTCCAGGACCCGACAGCACTCTACAAGACCCTTAGCAACACAACGGAACCTCACTAAAACCCTATGGGCTCCTACAGAACACTGCAGGTGCCTACGGAACCCTACAGACCCCTACGGAACCCTACAGACACCTGCGGACACTTACAGAACCCTGCAGGCCCCTACGGAACCCTACAGGTCCATACAGAACCCCACAGGGCCCTAGGGAACTTTACCAGCCACTACGGAACTCTACGGGCCCCTACGGAACCCTGCAGAACCCTCCAGAACCTTACAGAATCCCACGGATTCCTACAGACTCCTGCGGGCACTTACTCAACCCTAGAGGCCCCTACGGAACACTGCCAGCCCCTATGGAAGGAACCCTACGGGCCCCTACAGAACACTACTGGCTCCTGCGGTACTCTACAGGCCTCTAGGGAACCTACGAAGCTCTACGGAGCCCTATGGATCCTTACGGAACAGTACGGGCCCCTTCAGACCTCTGCGGGCGCTTATGGAAACCTACAGGACCCTACGGAACTGTACGAGACTCTACAGGCCCCTAGGGAACACCACCGGCCCCTACGGAACCCTACACAACCCTCTGGAAACTTATGGAACCCTACAAGCTCCTACCAACCCCTGCGGGCACTTACACAACCCTACAGACCCCTACGGAAATCTACGGGACTCTACGGGCCCCTAGGGAACCCTACAGATTTTGACGGAACCCTACGAGCCCCTCTGGAACCCTACAGAATACTCCAGGACCCGACAGCACTCTACAAGACCCTTAGCAACACAACGGAACCTCACTAAAACCCTATGGGCTCCTACAGAACACTGCAGGTGCCTACGGAACCCTACAGACCCCTACGGAACCCTACAGACACCTGCGGACACTTACAGAACCCTGCAGGCCCCTACGGAACCCTACAGGTCCATACAGAACCCCACAGGGCCCTACGGAACTTTACCAGCCACTACGGAACTCTACGGGCCCCTACGGAACCCTGCAGAACCCTCCAGAACCTTACAGAATCCCACGGATTCCTACAGACTCCTGCGGGCACTTACTCAACCCTAGAGGACCCTACGGAACACTGCCAGCCCCTATGGAAGGAACCCTACGGGCCCCTACAGAACACTACTGGCTCCTGCGGTACTCTACAGGCCTCTAGGGAACCTACGAAGCTCTACGGAGCCCTATGGATCCTTACGGAACAGTACGGGCCCCTTCAGACCTCTGCGGGCGCTTATGGAAACCTACAGGACCCTACGGAACTGTACGAGACTCTACAGGCCCCTAGGGAACACCACCGGCCCCTACGGAACCCTACACAACCCTCTGGAAACTTATGGAACCCTACAAGCTCCTACCAACCCCTGCGGGCACTTACACAACCCTACAGACCCCTACGGAAATCTACGGGACTCTACGGGCCCCTAGGGAACCCTACAGATTTTGACGGAACCCTACGAGCCCCTCTGGAACCCTACAGAATACTCCAGGACCCGACAGCACTCTACAAGACCCTTAGCAACACAACGGAACCTCACTAAAACCCTATGGGCTCCTACAGAACACTGCAGGTGCCTACGGAACCCTACAGACCCCTACGGAACCCTACAGACACCTGCGGACACTTACAGAACCCTGCAGGCCCCTACGGAACCCTACAGGTCCATACAGAACCCCACAGGGCCCTAGGGAACTTTACCAGCCACTACGGAACTCTACGGGCCCCTACGGAACCCTGCAGAACCCTCCAGAACCTTACAGAATCCCACGGATTCCTACAGACTCCTGCGGGCACTTACTCAACCCTAGAGTCCCCTACGGAACACTGCCAGCCCCTATGGAAGGAACCCTACGGGCCCCTACAGAACACTACTGGCTCCTGCGGTACTCTACAGGCCTCTAGGGAACCTACGAAGCTCTACGGAGCCCTATGGATCCTTACGGAACTGTACGGGCCCCTTCAGACCTCTGCGGGCGCTTATGGAAACCTACAGGACCCTACGGAACTGTACGAGACTCTACAGGCCCCTAGGGAACACCACCGGCCCCTACGGAACCCTACACAACCCTCTGGAAACTTATGGAACCCTACAAGCTCCTACCAACCCCTGCGGGCACTTACACAACCCTACAGACCCCTACGGAAATCTACGGGACTCTACGGGCACCTAGGGAACCCTACAGATTTCGACGGAACCCTACGAGCCCCTCTGGAACCCTACAGAATACTCCAGGACCCGACAGCACTCTACAAGACCCTTAGCAACACAACGGAACCTCACTAAAACCCTATGGGCTCCTACAGAACACTGCAGGTGCCTACGGAACCCTACAGACCCCTACGGAACCCTACAGACACCTGCGGACACTTACAGAACCCTGCAGGCCCCTACGGAACCCTACAGGTCCATACAGAACCCCACAGGGCCCTACGGAACTTTACCAGCCACTACGGAACTCTACGGGCCCCTACGGAACACTGCAGAACCCTCCAGAACCTTACAGAATCCCACGGATTCCTACAGACTCCTGCGGGCACTTACTCAACCCTAGAGGCCCCTACGGAACACTGCCAGCCCCTATGGAAGGAACCCTACGGGCCCCTACAGAACACTACTGGCTCCTGCGGTACTCTACAGGCCTCTAGGGAACCTACGAAGCTCTACGGAGCCCTATGGATCCTTACGGAACAGTACGGGCCCCTTCAGACCTCTGCGGGCGCTTATGGAAACCTACAGGACCCTACGGAACTGTACGAGACTCTACAGGCCCCTAGGGAACACCACCGGCCCCTACGGAACCCTACACAACCCTCTGGAAACTTATGGAACCCTACAAGCTCCTACCAACCCCTGCGGGCACTTACACAACCCTACAGACCCCTACGGAAATCTACGGGACTCTACGGGCCCCTAGGGAACCCTACAGATTTCGACGGAACCCTACGAGCCCCTCTGGAACCCTACAGAATACTCCAGGACCCGACAGCACTCTACAAGACCCTTAGCAACACAACGGAACCTCACTAAAACCCTATGGGCTCCTACAGAACACTGCAGGTGCCTACGGAACCCTACAGACCCCTACGGAACCCTACAGACACCTGCGGACACTTACAGAACCCTGCAGGCCCCTACGGAACCCTACAGGTCCATACAGAACCCCACAGGGCCCTAGGGAACTTTACCAGCCACTACGGAACTCTACGGGCCCCTACGGAACCCTGCAGAACCCTCCAGAACCTTACAGAATCCCACGGATTCCTACAGACTCCTGCGGGCACTTACTCAACCCTAGAGGACCCTATGGAACACTGCCAGCCCCTATGGAAGGAACCCTACGGGCCCCTACAGAACACTACTGGCTCCTGCGGTACTCTACAGGCCTCTAGGGAACCTACGAAGCTCTACGGAGCCCTATGGATCCTTACGGAACAGTACGGGCCCCTTCAGACCTCTGCGGGCGCTTATGGAAACCTACAGGACCCTACGGAACTGTACGAGACTCTACAGGCCCCTAGGGAACACCACCGGCCCCTACGGAACCCTACACAACCCTCTGGAAACTTATGGAACCCTACAAGCTCCTACCAACCCCTGCGGCCACTTACACAACCCTACAGACCCCTACGGAAATCTACGGGACTCTACGGGCCCCTAGGGAACCCTACAGATTTTGACGGAACCCTACGAGCCCCTCTGGAACCCTACAGAATACTCCAGGACCCGACAGCACTCTACAAGACCCTTAGCAACACAACGGAACCTCACTAAAACCCTATGGGCTCCTACAGAACACTGCAGGTGCCTACGGAACCCTACAGACCCCTACGGAACCCTACAGACACCTGCGGACACTTACAGAACCCTGCAGGCCCCTACGGAACCCTACAGGTCCATACAGAACCCCACAGGGCCCTAGGGAACTTTACCAGCCACTACGGAACTCTACGGGCCCCTACGGAACCCTGCAGAACCCTCCAGAACCTTACAGAATCCCACGGATTCCTACAGACTCCTGCGGGCACTTACTCAACCCTAGAGGACCCTACGGAACACTGCCAGCCCCTATGGAAGGAACCCTACGGGCCCCTACAGAACACTACTGGCTCCTGCGGTACTCTACAGGCCTCTAGGAAACCTACGAAGCTCTACGGAGCCCTATGGATCCTTACGGAACAGTACGGGCCCCTTCAGACCTCTGCGGGCGCTTATGGAAACCTACAGGACCCTACGGAACTGTACGAGACTCTACAGGCCCCTAGGGAACACCACCGGCCCCTACGGAACCCTACACAACCCTCTGGAAACTTATGGAACCCTACAAGCTCCTACCAACCCCTGCGGGCACTTACACAACCCTACAGACCCCTACGGAAATCTACGGGACTCTACGGGCCCCTAGGGAACCCTACAGATTTTGACGGAACCCTACGAGCCCCTCTGGAACCCTACAGAATACTCCAGGACCCGACAGCACTCTACAAGACCCTTAGCAACACAACGGAACCTCACTAAAACCCTATGGGCTCCTACAGAACACTGCAGGTGCCTACGGAACCCTACAGACCCCTACGGAACCCTACAGACACCTGCGGACACTTACAGAACCCTGCAGGCCCCTACGGAACCCTACAGGTCCATACAGAACCCCACAGGGCCCTAGGGAACTTTACCAGCCACTACGGAACTCTACGGGCCCCTACGGAACCCTGCAGAACCCTCCAGAACCTTACAGAATCCCACGGATTCCTACAGACTCCTGCGGGCACTTACTCAACCCTAGAGGACCCTACGGAACACTGCCAGCCCCTATGGAAGGAACCCTACGGGCCCCTACAGAACACTACTGGCTCCTGCGGTACTCTACAGGCCTCTAGGGAACCTACGAAGCTCTACGGAGCCCTATGGATCCTTACGGAACAGTACGGGCCCCTTCAGACCTCTGCGGGCGCTTATGGAAACCTACAGGACCCTACGGAACTGTACGAGACTCTACAGGCCCCTAGGGAACACCACCGGCCCCTACGGAACCCTACACAACCCTCTGGAAACTTATGGAACCCTACAAGCTCCTACCAACCCCTGCGGGCACTTACACAACCCTACAGACCCCTACGGAAATCTACGGGACTCTACGGGCCCCTAGGGAACCCTACAGATTTCGACAGAACCCTACGAGCCCCTCTGGAACCCTACAGAATACTCCAGGACCCGACAGCACTCTACAAGACCCTTAGCAACACAACGGAACCTCACTAAAACCCTATGGGCTCCTACAGAACACTGCAGGTGCCTACGGAACCCTACAGACCCCTACGGAACCCTACAGACACCTGCGGACACTTACAGAACCCTGCAGGCCCCTACGGAACCCTACAGGTCCATACAGAACCCCACAGGGCCCTAGGGAACTTTACCAGCCACTACGGAACTCTACGGGCCCCTACGGAACCCTGCAGAACCCTCCAGAACCTTACAGAATCCCACGGATTCCTACAGACTCCTGCGGGCACTTACTCAACCCTAGAGGCCCCTACGGAACACTGCCAGCCCCTATGGAAGGAACCCTACGGGCCCCTACAGAACACTACTGGCTCCTGCGGTACTCTACAGGCCTCTAGGGAACCTACGAAGCTCTACGGAGCCCTATGGATCCTTACGGAACAGTACGGGCCCCTTCAGACCTCTGCGGGCGCTTATGGAAACCTACAGGACCCTACGGAACTGTACGAGACTCTACAGGCCCCTAGGGAACACCACCGGCCCCTACGGAACCCTACACAACCCTCTGGAAACTTATGGAACCCTACAAGCTCCTACCAACCCCTGCGGCCACTTACACAACCCTACAGACCCCTACGGAAATCTACGGGACTCTACGGGCCCCTAGGGAACCCTACAGATTTTGACGGAACCCTACGAGCCCCTCTGGAACCCTACAGAATACTCCAGGACCCGACAGCACTCTACAAGACCCTTAGCAACACAACGGAACCTCACTAAAACCCTATGGGCTCCTACAGAACACTGCAGGTGCCTACGGAACCCTACAGACCCCTACGGAACCCTACAGACACCTGCGGACACTTACAGAACCCTGCAGGCCCCTACGGAACCCTACAGGTCCATACAGAACCCCACAGGGCCCTAGGGAACTTTACCAGCCACTACGGAACTCTACGGGCCCCTACGGAACCCTGCAGAACCCTCCAGAACCTTACAGAATCCCACGGATTCCTACAGACTCCTGCGGGCACTTACTCAACCCTAGAGGACCCTACGGAACACTGCCAGCCCCTATGGAAGGAACCCTACGGGCCCCTACAGAACACTACTGGCTCCTGCGGTACTCTACAGGCCTCTAGGGAACCTACGAAGCTCTACGGAGCCCTATGGATCCTTACGGAACAGTACGGGCCCCTTCAGACCTCTGCGGGCGCTTATGGAAACCTACAGGACCCTACGGAACTGTACGAGACTCTACAGGCCCCTAGGGAACACCACCGGCCCCTACGGAACCCTACACAACCCTCTGGAAACTTATGGAACCCTACAAGCTCCTACCAACCCCTGCGGGCACTTACACAACCCTACAGACCCCTACGGAAATCTACGGGACTCTACGGGCCCCTAGGGAACCCTACAGATTTCGACGGAACCCTACGAGCCCCTCTGGAACCCTACAGAATACTCCAGGACCCGACAGCACTCTACAAGACCCTTAGCAACACAACGGAACCTCACTAAAACCCTATGGGCTCCTACAGAACACTGCAGGTGCCTACGGAACCCTACAGACCCCTACGGAACCCTACAGACACCTGCGGACACTTACAGAACCCTGCAGGCCCCTACGGAACCCTACAGGTCCATACAGAACCCCACAGGGCCCTAGGGAACTTTACCAGCCACTACGGAACTCTACGGGCCCCTACGGAACCCTGCAGAACCCTCCAGAACCTTACAGAATCCCACGGATTCCTACAGACTCCTGCGGGCACTTACTCAACCCTAGAGGCCCCTACGGAACACTGCCAGCCCCTATGGAAGGAACCCTACGGGCCCCTACAGAACACTACTGGCTCCTGCGGTACTCTACAGGCCTCTAGGGAACCTACGAAGCTCTACGGAGCCCTATGGATCCTTACGGAACAGTACGGGCCCCTTCAGACCTCTGCGGGCGCTTATGGAAACCTACAGGACCCTACGGAACTGTACGAGACTCTACAGGCCCCTAGGGAACACCACCGGCCCCTACGGAACCCTACACAACCCTCTGGAAACTTATGGAACCCTACAAGCTCCTACCAACCCCTGCGGCCACTTACACAACCCTACAGACCCCTACGGAAATCTACGGGACTCTACGGGCCCCTAGGGAACCCTACAGATTTTGACGGAACCCTACGAGCCCCTCTGGAACCCTACAGAATACTCCAGGACCCGACAGCACTCTACAAGACCCTTAGCAACACAACGGAACCTCACTAAAACCCTATGGGCTCCTACAGAACACTGCAGGTGCCTACGGAACCCTACAGACCCCTACGGAACCCTACAGACACCTGCGGACACTTACAGAACCCTGCAGGCCCCTACGGAACCCTACAGGTCCATACAGAACCCCACAGGGCCCTAGGGAACTTTACCAGCCACTACGGAACTCTACGGGCCCCTACGGAACCCTGCAGAACCCTCCAGAACCTTACAGAATCCCACGGATTCCTACAGACTCCTGCGGGCACTTACTCAACCCTAGAGGACCCTACGGAACACTGCCAGCCCCTATGGAAGGAACCCTACGGGCCCCTACAGAACACTACTGGCTCCTGCGGTACTCTACAGGCCTCTAGGGAACCTACGAAGCTCTACGGAGCCCTATGGATCCTTACGGAACAGTACGGGCCCCTTCAGACCTCTGCGGGCGCTTATGGAAACCTACAGGACCCTACGGAACTGTACGAGACTCTACAGGCCCCTAGGGAACACCACCGGCCCCTACGGAACCCTACACAACCCTCTGGAAACTTATGGAACCCTACAAGCTCCTACCAACCCCTGCGGGCACTTACACAACCCTACAGACCCCTACGGAAATCTACGGGACTCTACGGGCCCCTAGGGAACCCTACAGATTTCGACGGAACCCTACGAGCCCCTCTGGAACCCTACAGAATACTCCAGGACCCGACAGCACTCTACAAGACCCTTAGCAACACAACGGAACCTCACTAAAACCCTATGGGCTCCTACAGAACACTGCAGGTGCCTACGGAACCCTACAGACCCCTACGGAACCCTACAGACACCTGCGGACACTTACAGAACCCTGCAGGCCCCTACGGAACCCTACAGGTCCATACAGAACCCCACAGGGCCCTAGGGAACTTTACCAGCCACTACGGAACTCTACGGGCCCCTACGGAACCCTGCAGAACCCTCCAGAACCTTAGAGAATCCCACGGATTCCTACAGACTCCTGCGGGCACTTACTCAACCCTAGAGTCCCCTACGGAACACTGCCAGCCCCTATGGAAGGAACCCTACGGGCCCCTACAGAACACTACTGGCTCCTGCGGTACTCTACAGGCCTCTAGGGAACCTACGAAGCTCTACGGAGCCCTATGGATCCTTACGGAACAGTACGGGCCCCTTCAGACCTCTGCGGGCGCTTATGGAAACCTACAGGACCCTACGGAACTGTACGAGACTCTACAGGCCCCTAGGGAACACCACCGGCCCCTACGGAACCCTACACAACCCTCTGGAAACTTATGGAACCCTACAAGCTCCTACCAACCCCTGCGGCCACTTACACAACCCTACAGACCCCTACGGAAATCTACGGGACTCTACGGGCCCCTAGGGAACCCTACAGATTTTGACGGAACCCTACGAGCCCCTCTGGAACCCTACAGAATACTCCAGGACCCGACAGCACTCTACAAGACCCTTAGCAACACAACGGAACCTCACTAAAACCCTATGGGCTCCTACAGAACACTGCAGGTGCCTACGGAACCCTACAGACCCCTACGGAACCCTACAGACACCTGCGGACACTTACAGAACCCTGCAGGCCCCTACGGAACCCTACAGGTCCATACAGAACCCCACAGGGCCCTAGGGAACTTTACCAGCCACTACGGAACTCTACG
>NW_027414210.1:0-28042 GCF_964106895.1 Numenius arquata | reverse complement strand
CCTCACTAAAACCCTATGGGCTCCTACAGAACACTGCAGGCGCCTACGGAACCCTACAGACCCCTACTGAATACTACCAGCCACTACAGAAAAATATGGCCCCTACGGAACTCTACGGAACCTGACAGAAACACTGTGGGCCCCTACAGGCCCTTGCGGGCACTTGCAGAACTCTGCAGGAACCCACGGAACTTTATGGAACCCTACCAGCCCCTACGGAAGCCTAAAGACCCTTGCAGGCAGTTACGGAACGGTACAGGGCCCTAGGGAACTTTACCAGCCACTACGGAACTCTACGGGCCCCTACGGAACCCTGCAGAACCCTCCAGAACCTTACAGAATCCCACGGATTCCTACAGACTCCTGCGGGCACTTACTCAACCCTAGAGGACCCTACGGAACACTACTGGCTCCTGTGGTACTCCAGAGGCCTCTAGGGAACCTACGAAGCTCTAGGGAACCCTATGGATCCTTACGGAACAGTACGGGCCCCTTCAGACCTCTGCGGGCGCTTATGGAAACCTACAGGACCCTACGGAACTGTACGAGACTCTACAGGCCCCTAGGGAACACCACAGGCCCCTACGGAACCCTACACAACCCTCCGGAAACATATGGCACCCTACAAGCTCCTACCAACCCCTGCGGGCACTTACACAACCCCACAGGCCCCTACGGAAATCTACGGGACTCTACGGGCCCCTAGGGAACCCTTCAGATTTCGACGGAACCCTACCAGCCCCTCTGGAACCCTACAGAATACTCCAGGACCCGACAGCACTCTACAAGACCCTTAGCAACACAACGGAACCTCACTAAAACCCTATGGGCTCCTACAGAACACTGCAGGTGCCTACGGAACCCTACAGACCCCTACGGAACCCTACAGACACCTGCAGGCACTTACGGAACACTGCAGGCCCCTACGGAACCCTACAGGTCCATACAGAACCCCACAGGGCCCTACGGAACTTTACCAGTCACTACGGAACTCTACGGGTCCCTACGGAACCCTGCAGAACCCTCCAGAACCTTACAGAATCCCACAGACTCCTACAGACTTCTGCGGGCACTTACACAACCCTACAGGTCCCTACGGAAATCTACGGGACTCTATGGGCCCCTAGGGAACCCTATAGATTTCGACGGAACCCTACGAGGCCCTCTGGAACCCTACAGAATACTCCAGGACCCGACAGCACTCTACAAGACCCTTAGCAACACAACGGAACCTCACTAAAACCCTATGGGCTCCTACAGAACACTGCAGGTGCCTACGGAACCCTACAGACCCCTACGGAACCCTACAGACACCTGCGGGCACTTACGGAACCCTGCAGGCCCCTACGGAACCCTACAGGTCCATACAGAACCCCACAGGGCCCTACGGAACTTTACCAGCCACTACGGAACTCTACGGGTCCCTACGGAACCCTGCAGAACCCTCCGGAACCTTACAGAATCCCACAGACTCCTGCGGGCACTTACACAACCCTACAGGTCCCTACGGAAATCTACGGGACTCTATGGGCCCCTAGGGAACCCTATAGATTTCGATGGAACCCTACCAGCCCCTCTGGAACCCTACAGAATACTCCAGGACCCGACAGCACTCTACAAGACCCTTAGCAACACAACGGAACCTCACTAAAACCCTATGGGCTCCTACAGAACACTGCAGGCGCCTACGGAACCCTACAGACCCCTACTGAATACTACCAGCCACTACAGAAAAATATGGCCCCTACGGAACTCTACGGAACCTGACAGAAACACTGTGGGCCCCTACAGGCCCTTGCGGGCACTTGCAGAACTCTGCAGGAACCCACGGAACTTTATGGAACCCTACCAGCCCCTACGGAAGCCTAAAGACCCTTGCAGGCAGTTACGGAACGGTACAGGGCCCTAGGGAACTTTACCAGCCACTACGGAACTCTACGGGCCCCTACGGAACCCTGCAGAACCCTCCAGAACCTTACAGAATCCCACGGATTCCTATAGACTCCTGCGGGCACTTACTCAACCCTAGAGGACCCTACGGAACACTACTGGCTCCTGCGGTACTCCAGAGGCCTCTAGGGAACCTACGAAGCTCTAGGGAACCCTATGGATCCTTACGGAACAGTACGGGCCCCTTCAGACCTCTGCGGGCGCTTATGGAAACCTACAGGACCCTACGGAACTGTACGAGACTCTACAGGCCCCTAGGGAACACCACAGGCCCCTACGGAACCCTACACAACCCTCCGGAAACATATGGCACCCTACAAGCTCCTACCAACCCCTGCGGGCACTTACACAACCCTACAGGCCCCTACGGAAATCTACGGGACTCTACGGGCCCCTAGGGAACCCTTCAGATTTCGACGGAACCCTACCAGCCCCTCTGGAACCCTACAGAATACTCCAGGACCCGACAGCACTCTACAAGACCCTTAGCAACACAACGGAACCTCACTAAAACCCTATGGGGCTCCTACAGAACACTGCAGGTGCCTACGGAACCCTACAGACCCCTACGGAACCCTACAGACACCTGCGGGCACTTACGGAACCCTGCAGGCCCCTACGGAACCCTACAGGTCCATACAGAACCCCACAGGGCCCTACGGAACCTTTACCAGCCACTACGGAACTCTACGGGTCCCTACGGAACCCTGCAGAACCCTCCGGAACCTTACAGAATCCCACAGACTCCTACAGACTTCTGCGGGCACTTACTCAACCCTAGAGGACCCTACGGAACACTACTGGCTCCTGCGGTACTCCAGAGGCCTCTAGGGAACCTACGAAGCCCTAGGGAACCCTATGGATCCTTACGGGAACAGTACGGGCCCCTTCAGACCTCTGCGGGCGCTTATGGAAACCTACAGGACCCTACGGAACTGTACGAGACTCTACAGGCCCCTAGGGAACACCACAGGCCCCTACGGAACCCTACACAAACCCTCCGGAAACATATGGCACCCTACAAGCTCCTACCAACCCCTGCGGGCACTTACACAACCCTACAGGTCCCTACGGAAATCTACGGGACTCTATGGGCCCCTAGGGAACCCTTCAGATTTCGATGGAACCCTACCAGCCCCTCTGGAACCCTACAGAATACTCCAGGACCCGACAGCACTCTACAAGACCCTTAGCAACACAACGGAACCTCACTAAAACCCTATGGGCTCCTACAGAACACTGCAGGCGCCTACGGAACCCTACAGACCCCTACAGAATACTACCAGCCACTACAGAAAAATATGGCCCCTACGGAACTCTATGGAACCTGACAGAAACACTGTGGGCCCCTACAGGCCCTTGCGGGCACTTGCAGAACTCTGCAGGAACCCACGGAACTTTATGGAACCCTACCAGCCCCTACGGAAGCCTAAAGACCCTTGCAGGCAGTTACGGAACGGTACAGGGCCCTAGGGAACTTTACCAGCCACTACGGAACTCTACGGGCCCCTACGGAACCCTGCAGAACCCTCCAGAACCTTACAGAATCCCACGGATTCCTATAGACTCCTGCGGGCACTTACTCAACCCTAGAGGACCCTACGGAACACTACTGGCTCCTGCGGTACTCCAGAGGCCTCTAGGGAACCTACGAAGCTCTAGGGAACCCTATGGATCCTTACGGAACAGTACGGGCCCCTTCAGACCTCTGCGGGCGCTTATGGAAACCTACAGGACCCTACGGAACTGTACGAGACTCTACAGGCCCCTAGGGAACACCACAGGCCCCTACGGAACCCTACACAACCCTCCGGAAACATATGGCACCCTACAAGCTCCTACCAACCCCTGCGGGCACTTACACAACCCTACAGGCCCCTACGGAAATCTACGGGACTCTACGGGCCCCTAGGGAACCCTTCAGATTTCGACGGAACCCTACCAGCCCCTCTGGAACCCTACAGAATACTCCAGGACCCGACAGCACTCTACAAGACCCTTAGCAACACAACGGAACCTCACGAAAACCCTATGGGCTCCTACAGAACACTGCAGGTGCCTACGGAACCCTACAGACCCCTACGGAACCCTACAGACACCTGCGGGCACTTACGGAACCCTGCAGGCCCCTACGGAACCCTACAGGTCCATACAGAACCCCACAGGGCCCTACGGAACTTTACCAGCCACTACGGAACTCTACGGGTCCCTACGGAACCCTGCAGAACCCTCCGGAACCTTACAGAATCCCACAGACTCCTACAGACTTCTGCGGGCACTTACACAACCCTACAGGTCCCTACGGAAATCTACGGGACTCTATGGGCCCCTAGGGAACCCTTCAGATTTCGACAGAACCCTACGAGGCCCCTCTGGAACCCTACAGAATACTCCAGGACCCGACAGCACTCTACAAGACCCTTAGCAACACAACGGAACCTCACTAAAACCCTATGGGCTCCTACAGAACACTGCAGGCGCCTACGGAACCCTACAGACCCCTACTGAATACTACCAGCCACTACAGAAAAATATGGCCCCTACGGAACTCTACGGAACCTGACAGAAACACTGTGGGCCCCTACAGGCCCTTGCGGGCACTTGCAGAACTCTGCAGGAACCCACGGAACTTTATGGAACCCTACCAGCCCCTACGGAAGCCTAAAGACCCTTGCAGGCAGTTACGGAACGGTACAGGGCCCTAGGGAACTTTACCAGCCACTACGGAACTCTACGGGCCCCTACGGAACCCTGCAGAACCCTCCAGAACCTTACAGAATCCCACGGATTCCTACAGACTCCTGCGGGCACTTACTCAACCCTAGAGGACCCTACGGAACACTACTGGCTCCTGTGGTACTCCAGAGGCCTCTAGGGAACCTACGAAGCTCTAGGGAACCCTATGGATCCTTACGGAACAGTACGGGCCCCTTCAGACCTCTGCGGGCGCTTATGGAAACCTACAGGACCCTACGGAACTGTACGAGACTCTACAGGCCCCTAGGGAACACCACAGGCCCCTACGGAACCCTACACAACCCTCCGGAAACATATGGCACCCTACAAGCTCCTACCAACCCCTGCGGGCACTTACACAACCCCACAGGCCCCTACGGAAATCTACGGGACTCTACGGGCCCCTAGGGAACCCTTCAGATTTCGACGGAACCCTACCAGCCCCTCTGGAACCCTACAGAATACTCCAGGACCCGACAGCACTCTACAAGACCCTTAGCAACACAACGGAACCTCACTAAAACCCTATGGGCTCCTACAGAACACTGCAGGTGCCTACGGAACCCTACAGACCCCTACGGAACCCTACAGACACCTGCAGGCACTTACGGAACACTGCAGGCCCCTACGGAACCCTACAGGTCCATACAGAACCCCACAGGGCCCTACGGAACTTTACCAGTCACTACGGAACTCTACGGGTCCCTACGGAACCCTGCAGAACCCTCCAGAACCTTACAGAATCCCACAGACTCCTACAGACTTCTGCGGGCACTTACACAACCCTACAGGTCCCTACGGAAATCTACGGGACTCTATGGGCCCCTAGGGAACCCTATAGATTTCGACGGAACCCTACGAGGCCCTCTGGAACCCTACAGAATACTCCAGGACCCGACAGCACTCTACAAGACCCTTAGCAACACAACGGAACCTCACTAAAACCCTATGGGCTCCTACAGAACACTGCAGGTGCCTACGGAACCCTACAGACCCCTACGGAACCCTACAGACACCTGCGGGCACTTACGGAACCCTGCAGGCCCCTACGGAACCCTACAGGTCCATACAGAACCCCACAGGGCCCTACGGAACTTTACCAGCCACTACGGAACTCTACGGGTCCCTACGGAACCCTGCAGAACCCTCCGGAACCTTACAGAATCCCACAGACTCCTGCGGGCACTTACACAACCCTACAGGTCCCTACGGAAATCTACGGGACTCTATGGGCCCCTAGGGAACCCTATAGATTTCGATGGAACCCTACCAGCCCCTCTGGAACCCTACAGAATACTCCAGGACCCGACAGCACTCTACAAGACCCTTAGCAACACAACGGAACCTCACTAAAACCCTATGGGCTCCTACAGAACACTGCAGGCGCCTACGGAACCCTACAGACCCCTACTGAATACTACCAGCCACTACAGAAAAATATGGCCCCTACGGAACTCTACGGAACCTGACAGAAACACTGTGGGCCCCTACAGGCCCTTGCGGGCACTTGCAGAACTCTGCAGGAACCCACGGAACTTTATGGAACCCTACCAGCCCCTACGGAAGCCTAAAGACCCTTGCAGGCAGTTACGGAACGGTACAGGGCCCTAGGGAACTTTACCAGCCACTACGGAACTCTACGGGCCCCTACGGAACCCTGCAGAACCCTCCAGAACCTTACAGAATCCCACGGATTCCTATAGACTCCTGCGGGCACTTACTCAACCCTAGAGGACCCTACGGAACACTACTGGCTCCTGCGGTACTCCAGAGGCCTCTAGGGAACCTACGAAGCCCTAGGGAACCCTATGGATCCTTACGGAACAGTACGGGCCCCTTCAGACCTCTGCGGGCGCTTATGGAAACCTACAGGACCCTACGGAACTGTACGAGACTCTACAGGCCCCTAGGGAACACCACAGGCCCCTACGGAACCCTACACAATCCTCCGGAAACATATGGCACCCTACAAGCTCCTACCAACCCCTGCGGGCACTTACACAACCCTACAGGTCCCTACGGAAATCTACGGGACTCTACGGGCCCCTAGGGAACCCTTCAGATTTCGACGGAACCCTACCAGGCCCTCTGGAACCCTACAGAATACTCCAGGACCCGACAGCACTCTACAAGACCCTTAGCAACACAACGGAACCTCACTAAAACCCTATGGGCTCCTACAGAACACTGCAGGTGCCTACGGAACCCTACAGACCCCTACGGAACCCTACAGACACCTGCGGGCACTTACGGAACCCTGCAGGCCCCTACGGAACCCTACAGGTCCATACAGAACCCCACAGGGCCCTACGGAACTTTACCAGCCACTACGGAACTCTACGGGTCCCTACGGAACCCTGCAGAACCCTCCGGAACCTTACAGAATCCCACAGACTCCTACAGACTTCTGCGGGCACTTACTCAACCCTAGAGGACCCTACGGAACACTACTGGCTCCTGCGGTACTCCAGAGGCCTCTAGGGAACCTACGAAGCTCTAGGGAACCCTATGGATCCTTACGGAACAGTACGGGCCCCTTCAGACCTCTGCGGGCGCTTATGGAAACCTACAGGACCCTACGGAACTGTACGAGACTCTACAGGCCCCTAGGGAACACCACAGGCCCCTACGGAACCCTACACAACCCTCCGGAAACATATGGCACCCTACAAGCTCCTACCAACCCCTGCGGGCACTTACACAACCCTACAGGCCCCTACGGAAATCTACGGGACTCTACGGGCCCCTAGGGAACCCTTCAGATTTCGACGGAACCCTACCAGCCCCTCTGGAACCCTACAGAATACTCCAGGACCCGACTGCACTCTACAAGACCCTTAGCAACACAACGGAACCTCACTAAAACCCTATGGGCTCCTACAGAACACTGCAGGTGCCTACGGAACCCTACAGACCCCTACGGAACCCTACAGACACCTGCGGGCACTTACGGAACCCTGCAGGCCCCTACGGAACCCTACAGGTCCATACAGAACCCCACAGGGCCCTACGGAACTTTACCAGCCACTACGGAACTCTACGGGTCCCTACGGAACCCTGCAGAACCCTCCGGAACCTTACAGAATCCCACAGACTCCTACAGACTTCTGCGGGCACTTACACAACCCTACAGGTCCCTACGGAAATCTACGGGACTCTATGGGCCCCTAGGGAACCCTTCAGATTTCGACAGAACCCTACGAGGCCCCTCTGGAACCCTACAGAATACTCCAGGACCCGACAGCACTCTACAAGACCCTTAGCAACACAACGGAACCTCACTAAAACCCTATGGGCTCCTACAGAACACTGCAGGCGCCTACGGAACCCTACAGACCCCTACAGAATACTACCAGCCACTACAGAAAAATATGGCCCCTACGGAACTCTACGGAACCTGACAGAAACACTGTGGGCCCCTACAGGCCCTTGCGGGCACTTGCAGAACTCTGCAGGAACCCACGGAACTTTATGGAACCCTACCAGCCCCTACGGAAGCCTAAAGACCCTTGCAGGCAGTTACGGAACGGTACAGGGCCCTAGGGAACTTTACCAGCCACTACGGAACTCTACGGGCCCCTACGGAACCCTGCAGAACCCTCCAGAACCTTACAGAATCCCACGGATTCCTACAGACTCCTGCGGGCACTTACTCAACCCTAGAGGACCCTACGGAACACTACTGGCTCCTGTGGTACTCCAGAGGCCTCTAGGGAACCTACGAAGCTCTAGGGAACCCTATGGATCCTTACGGAACAGTACGGGCCCCTTCAGACCTCTGCGGGCGCTTATGGAAACCTACAGGACCCTACGGAACTGTACGAGACTCTACAGGCCCCTAGGGAACACCACAGGCCCCTACGGAACCCTACACAACCCTCCGGAAACATATGGCACCCTACAAGCTCCTACCAACCCCTGCGGGCACTTACACAACCCCACAGGCCCCTACGGAAATCTACGGGACTCTACGGGCCCCTAGGGAACCCTTCAGATTTCGACGGAACCCTACCAGCCCCTCTGGAACCCTACAGAATACTCCAGGACCCGACAGCACTCTACAAGACCCTTAGCAACACAACGGAACCTCACTAAAACCCTATGGGCTCCTACAGAACACTGCAGGTGCCTACGGAACCCTACAGACCCCTACGGAACCCTACAGACACCTGCAGGCACTTACGGAACACTGCAGGCCCCTACGGAACCCTACAGGTCCATACAGAACCCCACAGGGCCCTACGGAACTTTACCAGTCACTACGGAACTCTACGGGTCCCTACGGAACCCTGCAGAACCCTCCAGAACCTTACAGAATCCCACAGACTCCTACAGACTTCTGTGGGCACTTACACAACCCTACAGGTCCCTACGGAAATCTACGGGACTCTATGGGCCCCTAGGGAACCCTATAGATTTCGACGGAACCCTACGAGGCCCTCTGGAACCCTACAGAATACTCCAGGACCCGACAGCACTCTACAAGACCCTTAGCAACACAACGGAACCTCACTAAAACCCTATGGGCTCCTACAGAACACTGCAGGTGCCTACGGAACCCTACAGACCCCTACGGAACCCTACAGACACCTGCGGGCACTTACGGAACCCTGCAGGCCCCTACGGAACCCTACAGGTCCATACAGAACCCCACAGGGCCCTACGGAACTTTACCAGCCACTACGGAACTCTACGGGTCCCTACGGAACCCTGCAGAACCCTCCGGAACCTTACAGAATCCCACAGACTCCTGCGGGCACTTACACAACCCTACAGGTCCCTACGGAAATCTACGGGACTCTATGGGCCCCTAGGGAACCCTATAGATTTCGATGGAACCCTACCAGCCCCTCTGGAACCCTACAGAATACTCCAGGACCCGACAGCACTCTACAAGACCCTTAGCAACACAACGGAACCTCACTAAAACCCTATGGGCTCCTACAGAACACTGCAGGCGCCTACGGAACCCTACAGACCCCTACTGAATACTACCAGCCACTACAGAAAAATATGGCCCCTACAGAACTCTACGGAACCTGACAGAAACACTGTGGGCCCCTACAGGCCCTTGCGGGCACTTGCAGAACTCTGCAGGAACCCACGGATCTTTATGGAACCCTACCAGCCCCTACGGAAGCCTAAAGACCTTGCAGGCAGTTACGGAACGGTACAGGGCCCTAGGGAACTTTACCAGCCACTACGGAACTCTACGGGCCCCCTACGGAACCCTGCAGAACCCTCCAGAACCTTACAGAATCCCACGGATTCCTACAGACTCCTGCGGGCACTTACTCAACCCTAGAGGACCCTACGGAACACTACTGGCTCCTGCGGTACTCCAGAGGCCTCTAGGGAACCTACGAAGCTCTAGGGAACCCTATGGATCCTTACGGAACAGTACGGGCCCCTTCAGACCTCTGCGGGCGCTTATGGAAACCTACAGGACCCTACGGAACTGTACGAGACTCTACAGGCCCCTAGGGAACACCACAGGCCCCTACGGAACCCTACACAACCCTCCGGAAACATATGGCACCCTACAAGCTCCTACCAACCCCTGCGGGCACTTACACAACCCTACAGGCCCCTACGGAAATCTACGGGACTCTACGGGCCCCCTAGGGAACCCTTCAGATTTCGACGGAACCCTACCAGCCCCTCTGGAACCCTACAGAATACTCCAGGACCCGACAGCACTCTACAAGACCCTTAGCAACACAACGGAACCTCACGAAAACCCTATGGGCTCCTACAGAACACTGCAGGTGCCTACGGAACCCTACAGACCCCTACGGAACCCTACAGACACCTGCGGGCACTTACGGAACCCTGCAGGCCCCTACGGAACCCTACAGGTCCATACAGAACCCCACAGGGCCCCTACGGAACTTTACCAGCACTACGGAACTCTACGGGTCCCTACGGAACCCTGCAGAACCCTCCGGAACCTTACAGAATCCCACAGACTCCTACAGACTTCTGCGGGCACTTACACAACCCTACAGGTCCCTACGGAAATCTACGGGACTCTATGGGCCCCTAGGGAACCCTTCAGATTTCGACAGAACCCTACGAGGCCCCTCTGGAACCCTACAGAATACTCCAGGACCCGACAGCACTCTACAAGACCCTTAGCAACACAACGGAACCTCACTAAAACCCTATGGCTCCTACAGAACACTGCAGGCGCCTACGGAACCCTACAGACCCCTACAGAATACTACCAGCCACTACAGAAAAATATGGCCCCTACGGAACTCTACGGAACCTGACAGAAACACTGTGGGCCCCTACAGGCCCTTGCGGGCACTTGCAGAACTCTGCAGGAACCCACGGAACTTTATGGAACCCTACCAGCCCCTACGGAAGCCTAAAGACCCTTGCAGGCAGTTACGGAACGGTACAGGGCCCTAGGGAACTTTACCAGCCACTACGGAACTCTACGGGCCCCTACGGAACCCTGCAGAACCCTCCAGAACCTTACAGAATCCCACGGATTCCTACAGACTCCTGCGGGCACTTACTCAACCCTAGAGGACCCTACGGAACACTACTGGCTCCTGTGGTACTCCAGAGGCCTCTAGGGAACCTACGAAGCTCTAGGGAACCCTATGGATCCTTACGGAACAGTACGGGCCCCTTCAGACCTCTGCGGGCGCTTATGGAAACCTACAGGACCCTACGGAACTGTACGAGACTCTACAGGCCCCTAGGGAACACCACAGGCCCCTACGGAACCCTACACAACCCTCCGGAAACATATGGCACCCTACAAGCTCCTACCAACCCCTGCGGGCACTTACACAACCCCACAGGCCCCTACGGAAATCTACGGGACTCTACGGGCCCCTAGGGAACCCTTCAGATTTCGACGGAACCCTACCAGCCCCTCTGGAACCCTACAGAATACTCCAGGACCCGACAGCACTCTACAAGACCCTTAGCAACACAACGGAACCTCACTAAAACCCTATGGGCTCCTACAGAACACTGCAGGTGCCTACGGAACCCTACAGACCCCTACGGAACCCTACAGACACCTGCAGGCACTTACGGAACACTGCAGGCCCCTACGGAACCCTACAGGTCCATACAGAACCCCACAGGGCCCTACGGAACTTTACCAGTCACTACGGAACTCTACGGGTCCCTACGGAACCCTGCAGAACCCTCCAGAACCTTACAGAATCCCACAGACTCCTACAGACTTCTGCGGGCACTTACACAACCCTACAGGTCCCTACGGAAATCTACGGGACTCTATGGGCCCCTAGGGAACCCTATAGATTTCGACGGAACCCTACGAGGCCCTCTGGAACCCTACAGAATACTCCAGGACCCGACAGCACTCTACAAGACCCTTAGCAACACAACGGAACCTCACTAAAACCCTATGGGCTCCTACAGAACACTGCAGGTGCCTACGGAACCCTACAGACCCCTACGGAACCCTACAGACACCTGCGGGCACTTACGGAACCCTGCAGGCCCCTACGGAACCCTACAGGTCCATACAGAACCCCACAGGGCCCTACGGAACTTTACCAGCCACTACGGAACTCTACGGGTCCCTACGGAACCCTGCAGAACCCTCCGGAACCTTACAGAATCCCACAGACTCCTGCGGGCACTTACACAACCCTACAGGTCCCTACGGAAATCTACGGGACTCTATGGGCCCCTAGGGAACCCTATAGATTTCGATGGAACCCTACCAGCCCCTCTGGAACCCTACAGAATACTCCAGGACCCGACAGCACTCTACAAGACCCTTAGCAACACAACGGAACCTCACTAAAACCCTATGGGCTCCTACAGAACACTGCAGGCGCCTACGGAACCCTACAGACCCCTACTGAATACTACCAGCCACTACAGAAAAATATGGCCCCTACGGAACTCTACGGAACCTGACAGAAACACTGTGGGCCCCTACAGGCCCTTGCGGGCACTTGCAGAACTCTGCAGGAACCCACGGAACTTTATGGAACCCTACCAGCCCCTACGGAAGCCTAAAGACCCTTGCAGGCAGTTACGGAACGGTACAGGGCCCTAGGGAACTTTACCAGCCACTACGGAACTCTACGGGCCCCTACGGAACCCTGCAGAACCCTCCAGAACCTTACAGAATCCCACGGATTCCTATAGACTCCTGCGGGCACTTACTCAACCCTAGAGGACCCTACGGAACACTACTGGCTCCTGCGGTACTCCAGAGGCCTCTAGGGAACCTACGAAGCCCTAGGGAACCCTATGGATCCTTACGGAACAGTACGGGCCCCTTCAGACCTCTGCGGGCGCTTATGGAAACCTACAGGACCCTACGGAACTGTACGAGACTCTACAGGCCCCTAGGGAACACCACAGGCCCCTACGGAACCCTACACAATCCTCCGGAAACATATGGCACCCTACAAGCTCCTACCAACACCTGCGGGCACTTACACAACCCTACAGGCCCCTACGGAAATCTACGGGACTCTACGGGCCCCTAGGGAACCCTTCAGATTTCGACGGAACCCTACCAGCCCCTCTGGAACCCTACAGAATACTCCAGGACCCGACAGCACTCTACAAGACCCTTAGCAACACAACGGAACCTCACTAAAACCCTATGGGCTCCTACAGAACACTGCAGGTGCCTACGGAACCCTACAGACCCCTACGGAACCCTACAGACACCTGCGGGCACTTACGGAACCCTGCAGGCCCCTACGGAACCCTACAGGTCCATACAGAACCCCACAGGGCCCTACGGAACTTTACCAGCCACTACGGAACTCTACGGGTCCCTACGGAACCCTGCAGAACCCTCCGGAACCTTACAGAATCCCACAGACTCCTACAGACTTCTGCGGGCACTTACTCAACCCTAGAGGACCCTACGGAACACTACTGGCTCCTGCGGTACTCCAGAGGCCTCTAGGGAACCTACGAAGCTCTACGGAACCCTATGGATCCTTACGGAACAGTACGGGCCCCTTCAGACCTCTGCGGGCACTTATGGAAACCTACAGGACCCTACGGAACTGTACGAGACTCTACAGGCCCCTAGGGAACACCACAGGCCCCTACGGAACCCTACACAACCCTCCGGAAACATATGGCACCCTACAAGCTCCTACCAACCCCTGCAGGCACTTACACAACCCTACAGGCCCCTACGGAAATCTACGGGATTCTACGGGCCCCTAGGGAACCCTTCAGATTTCGACGGAACCCTACGAGGCCCTCTGGAACCCTACAGAATACTCCAGGACCCGACAGCACTCTACAAGACCCTTAGCAACACAACGGAACCTCACTAAAACCCTATGGGCTCCTACAGAACACTGCAGGTGCCTACGGAACCCTACAGACCCCTACGGAACCCTACAGACACCTGCAGGCACTTACGGAACACTGCAGGCCCCTACGGAACCCTACAGGTCCATACAGAACCCCACAGGGCCCTACGGAACTTTACCAGTCACTACGGAACTCTACGGGTCCCTACGGAACCCTGCAGAACCCTCCAGAACCTTACAGAATCCCACAGATTCCTACAGACTTCTGCGGGCACTTACACAACCCTACAGGTCCCTACGGAAATCTACGGGACTCTATGGGCCCCTAGGGAACCCTATAGATTTCGACGGAACCCTACGAGGCCCTCTGGAACCCTACAGAATACTCCAGGACCCGACAGCACTCTACAAGACCCTTAGCAACACAACGGAACCTCACTAAAACCCTATGGGCTCCTACAGAACACTGCAGGTGCCTACGGAACCCTACAGACCCCTACGGAACCCTACAGACACCTGCGGGCACTTACGGAACCCTACAGGTCCCTACGGAAATCTACGGGACTCTATGGGCCCCTAGGGAACCCTATAGATTTCGACGGAACCCTACGAGGCCCTCTGGAACCCTACAGAATACTCCAGGATCCAACAGCACTCTACAAGACCCTTAGCAACACAACGGAACCTCACTAAAACCCTATGGGCTCCTACAGAACACTGCAGGCGCCTACGGAACCCTACAGACCCCTACAGAATACTACCAGCCACTACAGAAAAATATGGCCCCTACGGAACTCTACGGAACCTGACAGAAACACTGTGGGCCCCTACAGGCCCTTGCGGGCACTTGCAGAACTCTGCAGGAACCCACGGAACTTTATGGAACCCTACCAGCCCCTACGGAAGCCTAAAGACCATTGCAGGCAGTTACGGAACGGTACAGGGCCCTAGGGAACTTTACCAGCCACTACGGAACTCTACGGGCCCCTACGGAACCCTGCAGAACCCTCCAGAACCTTACAGAATCCCACGGATTCCTACAGACTCCTCCTAGGGAACTCAACCCTAGAGGACCCTACGGAACACTGCCAGCTCCTATGGAAGGAACCCTACGGGACCCTACAGAACACTACTGGCTCCTGCGGTAATCCAGAGGCCTCTAGGGAACCTACGAAGCTCTACGGAACCCTATGGATCCTTACGGAACAGCATGGGCCCCTTCAGACCTCTGCGGGTGCTTATGGAAACCTACGGGACCCTACGGAACTCTACGAGACTCTACAGGCCCCTACGGAACCCTACACAACCCTCCGGAAACATATGGCACCCTACAAGCTCCTACCAACCCCTGCGGGCACTTACATAACCCTACAGGCCCCTACGGAAATCTACGGGACTCTACGGGCCCCTAGGGAACCCTTCAGATTTCGACGGAACCCTACGAGGCCCTCTGGAACCCTACAGAATACTCCAGGACTCGACAGGACTCTACAAGACCCTTAGCAACACAACGGAACCTCACTAAAACCCTATGGGCTCCTACAGAACACTGCAGGTGCCTACGGAACCCTACAGACCCCTACGGAACCCTACAGACACCTGCGGGCACTTACGGAACCCTGAAGGCCCCTACGGAACCCTACAGGTCCATACAGAACCCCACAGGGCCCTACGGAACTTTACCAGCCACTACGGAACTCTACGGGTCCCTACAGAACCCTGCAGAACCCTCCGGAACCTTACAGAATCCCACAGACTCCTACAGACTTCTGCGGGCACTTACACAACCCTACAGGCCCCTACGGAAATCTACGGGACTCTACGGGCCCCTAGGGAACCCTTCAGATTTCGACGGAACCCTACCAGCCCCTCTGGAACCCTACAGAATACTCCAGGACCCGACAGCACTCTACAAGACCCTTAGCAACACAACGGAACCTCACTAAAACCCTATGGGCTCCTACAGAACACTGCAGGTGCCTACGGAACCCTACAGACCCCTACTGAATACTACCAGCCACTACAGAAAAATATGGCCCCTACGGAACTCTACGGAACCTGACAGAAACACTGTGGGCCCCTACAGGCCCTTGCGGGCACTTGCAGAACTCTGCAGGAACCCACGGAACTTTATGGAACCCTACCAGCCCCTACGGAAGCCTAAAGACCCTTGCAGGCAGTTACGGAACGGTACAGGGCCCTAGGGAACTTTACCAGCCACTACGGAACTCTACGGGCCCCTACGGAACCCTGCAGAACCCTCCAGAACCTTACAGAATCCCACGGATTCCTACAGACTCCTGCGGGCACTTACTCAACCCTAGAGGACCCTACGGAACACTGCCAGCTCCTATGGAAGGAACCCTACGGGCCCCTACAGAACACTACTGGCTCCTGCGGTACTCCAGAGGCCTCTAGGGAACCTACAAAGCTCTACGGAACCCTATGGATCCTTACGGAACAGTACGGGCCCCTTCAGACCTCTGTGGGCGCTTATGGAAACCTACAGGACCCTACGGAACTGTACGAGACTCTACAGGCCCCTAGGGAACACCACAGCCCCCTACGGAACCCTACACAACCCTCCGGAAACATATGGCACCCTACAAGCTCCTACCAACCCCTGCGGGCACTTACATAACCCTACAGGCCCCTACGGAAATCTACGGGACTCTACGGGCCCCTAGGGAACCCTTCAGATTTCGACGGAACCCTACCAGCCCCTCTGGAACCCTACAGAATACTCCAGGACCCGACAGCACTCTACAAGACCCTTAGCAACACAACGGAACCTCACTAAAACCCTATGGGCTCCTACAGAACACTGCAGGTGCCTACGGAACCCTACAGACCCCTACGGAACCCTACAGACACCTGCGGGCACTTACGGAACCCTGCAGGCCCCTACGGAACCCTACAGGTCCATACAGAACCCCACAGGGCCCTACGGAACTTTACCAGCCACTACGGAACTCTACGGGTCCCTACGGAACCCTGCAGAACCCTCCGGAACCTTACAGAATCCCACAGACTCCTACAGACTTCTGCGGGCACTTACACAACCCTACAGGTCCCTACGGAAATCTACGGGACTCTACTTGCCCCTAGGGAACCCTATAGATTTCGATGGAACCCTACGAGGCCCTCTGGAACCCTACAGAATATTCCAGGACCCGACAGCACTCTACAAGACCCTTAGCAACACAACGGAACCTCACTAAAACCCTATGGGCTCCTACAGAACACTGCAGGTGCCTACGGAACCCTACAGACCCCTACGGAACCCTACAGACACTTGCGGGCACTTACGGAACCCTACAGGTCCCTACGGAAATCTACGGGACTCTATGGGCCCCTAGGGAACCCTATAGATTTCGACGGAACCCTACGAGGCCCTCTGGAACCCTACAGAATACTCCAGGACCCGACAGCACTCTACAAGACCCTTAGCAACACAACGGAACCTCACTAAAACCCTATGGGCTCCTACAGAACACTGCAGGCGCCTACGGAACCCTACAGACCCCTACTGAATACTACCAGCCACTACAGAAAAATATGGCCCCTACGGAACTCTACGGAACCTGGCAGAAACACTGTGGGCCCCTACAGGCCCTTGCGGGCACTTGCAGAACTCTGCAGGAACCCACGGAACTTTATGGAACCCTACCAGCCCCTACGGAAGCCTAAAGACCCTTGCAGGCAGTTACGGAACGGTACAGGGCCCTAGGGAACTTTACCAGCCACTACGGAACTCTACGGGCCCCTACGGAACCCTGCAGAACCCTCCAGAACCTTACAGAATCCCACGGATTCCTACAGACTCCTCCTAGGGAACTCAACCCTAGAGGACCCTACGGAACACTGCCAGCTCCTATGGAAGGAACCCTACGGGACCCTACAGAACACTACTGGCTCCTGCGGTAATCCAGAGGCCTCTAGGGAACCTACGAAGCTCTACGGAACCCTATGGATCCTTACGGAACAGCATGGGCCCCTTCAGACCTCTGCGGGTGCTTATGGAAACCTACGGGACCCTACGGAACTCTACGAGACTCTACAGGCCCCTACGGAACCCTACACAACCCTCCGGAAACATATGGCACCCTACAAGCTCCTACCAACCCCTGCGGGCACTTACATAACCCTACAGGCCCCTACGGAAATCTACGGGACTCTACGGGCCCCTAGGGAACCCTTCAGATTTCGACGGAACCCTACGAGGCCCTCTGGAACCCTACAGAATACTCCAGGACTCGACAGGACTCTACAAGACCCTTAGCAACACAACGGAACCTCACTAAAACCCTATGGGCTCCTACAGAACACTGCAGGTGCCTACGGAACCCTACAGACCCCTACGGAACCCTACAGACACCTGCGGGCACTTACGGAACCCTGCAGGCCCCTACGGAACCCTACAGGTCCATACAGAACCCCACAGGGCCCTACGGAACTTTACCAGCCACTACGGAACTCTACGGGTCCCTACAGAACCCTGCAGAACCCTCCGGAACCTTACAGAATCCCACAGACTCCTACAGACTTCTGCGGGCACTTACACAACCCTACAGGCCCCTACGGAAATCTACGGGACTCTACGGGCCCCTAGGGAACCCTTCAGATTTCGACGGAACCCTACCAGCCCCTCTGGAACCCTACAGAATACTCCAGGACCCGACAGCACTCTACAAGACCCTTAGCAACACAACGGAACCTCACTAAAACCCTATGGGCTCCTACAGAACACTGCAGGTGCCTACGGAACCCTACAGACCCCTACTGAATACTACCAGCCACTACAGAAAAATATGGCCCCTACGGAACTCTACGGAACCTGACAGAAACACTGTGGGCCCCTACAGGCCCTTGCGGGCACTTGCAGAACTCTGCAGGAACCCACGGAACTTTATGGAACCCTACCAGCCCCTACGGAAGCCTAAAGACCCTTGCAGGCAGTTACGGAACGGTACAGGGCCCTAGGGAACTTTACCAGCCACTACGGAACTCTACGGGCCCCTACGGAACCCTGCAGAACCCTCCAGAACCTTACAGAATCCCACGGATTCCTACAGACTCCTGCGGGCACTTACTCAACCCTAGAGGACCCTACGGAACACTGCCAGCTCCTATGGAAGGAACCCTACGGGCCCCTACAGAACACTACTGGCTCCTGCGGTACTCCAGAGGCCTCTAGGGAACCTACAAAGCTCTACGGAACCCTATGGATCCTTACGGAACAGTACGGGCCCCTTCAGACCTCTGTGGGCGCTTATGGAAACCTACAGGACCCTACGGAACTGTACGAGACTCTACAGGCCCCTAGGGAACACCACAGCCCCCTACGGAACCCTACACAACCCTCCGGAAACATATGGCACCCTACAAGCTCCTACCAACCCCTGCGGGCACTTACATAACCCTACAGGCCCCTACGGAAATCTACGGGACTCTACGGGCCCCTAGGGAACCCTTCAGATTTCGACGGAACCCTACGAGGCCCTCTGGAACCCTACAGAATACTCCAGGACTCGACAGGACTCTACAAGACCCTTAGCAACACAACGGAACCTCACTAAAACCCTATGGGCTCCTACAGAACACTGCAGGTGCCTACGGAACCCTACAGACCCCTACGGAACCCTACAGACACCTGCGGGCACTTACGGAACCCTGCAGGCCCCTACGGAACCCTACAGGTCCATACAGAACCCCACAGGGCCCTACGGAACTTTACCAGCCACTACGGAACTCTACGGGTCCCTACAGAACCCTGCAGAACCCTCCGGAACCTTACAGAATCCCACAGACTCCTACAGACTTCTGCGGGCACTTACACAACCCTACAGGCCCCTACGGAAATCTACGGGACTCTACGGGCCCCTAGGGAACCCTTCAGATTTCGACGGAACCCTACCAGCCCCTCTGGAACCCTACAGAATACTCCAGGACCCGACAGCACTCTACAAGACCCTTAGCAACACAACGGAACCTCACTAAAACCCTATGGGCTCCTACAGAACACTGCAGGTGCCTACGGAACCCTACAGACCCCTACTGAATACTACCAGCCACTACAGAAAAATATGGCCCCTACGGAACTCTACGGAACCTGACAGAAACACTGTGGGCCCCTACAGGCCCTTGCGGGCACTTGCAGAACTCTGCAGGAACCCACGGAACTTTATGGAACCCTACCAGCCCCTACGGAAGCCTAAAGACCCTTGCAGGCAGTTACGGAACGGTACAGGGCCCTAGGGAACTTTACCAGCCACTACGGAACTCTACGGGCCCCTACGGAACCCTGCAGAACCCTCCAGAACCTTACAGAATCCCACGGATTCCTACAGACTCCTGCGGGCACTTACTCAACCCTAGAGGACCCTACGGAACACTGCCAGCTCCTATGGAAGGAACCCTACGGGCCCCTACAGAACACTACTGGCTCCTGCGGTACTCCAGAGGCCTCTAGGGAACCTACAAAGCTCTACGGAACCCTATGGATCCTTACGGAACAGTACGGGCCCCTTCAGACCTCTGTGGGCGCTTATGGAAACCTACAGGACCCTACGGAACTGTACGAGACTCTACAGGCCCCTAGGGAACACCACAGCCCCCTACGGAACCCTACACAACCCTCCGGAAACATATGGCACCCTACAAGCTCCTACCAACCCCTGCGGGCACTTACATAACCCTACAGGCCCCTACGGAAATCTACGGGACTCTACGGGCCCCTAGGGAACCCTTCAGATTTCGACGGAACCCTACCAGCCCCTCTGGAACCCTACAGAATACTCCAGGACCCGACAGCACTCTACAAGACCCTTAGCAACACAACGGAACCTCACTAAAACCCTATGGGCTCCTACAGAACACTGCAGGTGCCTACGGAACCCTACAGACCCCTACGGAACCCTACAGACACCTGCGGGCACTTACGGAACCCTGAAGGCCCCTACGGAACCCTACAGGTCCATACAGAACCCCACAGGGCCCTACGGAACTTTACCAGCCACTACGGAACTCTACGGGTCCCTACGGAACCCTGCAGAACCCTCCGGAACCTTACAGAATCCCACAGACTCCTACAGACTTCTGCGGGCACTTACACAACCCTACAGGTCCCTACGGAAATCTACGGGACTCTACTTGCCCCTAGGGAACCCTATAGATTTCGATGGAACCCTACGAGGCCCTCTGGAACCCTACAGAATATTCCAGGACCCGACAGCACTCTACAAGACCCTTAGCAACACAACGGAACCTCACTAAAACCCTATGGGCTCCTACAGAACACTGCAGGTGCCTACGGAACCCTACAGACCCCTACGGAACCCTACAGACACTTGCGGGCACTTACGGAACCCTACAGGTCCCTACGGAAATCTACGGGACTCTATGGGCCCCTAGGGAACCCTATAGATTTCGACGGAACCCTACGAGGCCCTCTGGAACCCTACAGAATACTCCAGGACCCGACAGCACTCTACAAGACCCTTAGCAACACAACGGAACCTCACTAAAACCCTATGGGCTCCTACAGAACACTGCAGGCGCCTACGGAACCCTACAGACCCCTACTGAATACTACCAGCCACTACAGAAAAATATGGCCCCTACGGAACTCTACGGAACCTGGCAGAAACACTGTGGGCCCCTACAGGCCCTTGCGGGCACTTGCAGAACTCTGCAGGAACCCACGGAACTTTATGGAACCCTACCAGCCCCTACGGAAGCCTAAAGACCCTTGCAGGCAGTTACGGAACGGTACAGGGCCCTAGGGAACTTTACCAGCCACTACGGAACTCTACGGGCCCCTACGGAACCCTGCAGAACCCTCCAGAACCTTACAGAATCCCACGGATTCCTATAGACTCCTGCGGGCACTTACTCAACCCTAGAGGACCCTACGGAACACTACTGGCTCCTGCGGTACTCCAGAGGCCTCTAGGGAACCTACGAAGCTCTAGGGAACCCTATGGATCCTTACGGAACAGTACGGGCCCCTTCAGACCTCTGCGGGCGCTTATGGAAACCTACAGGACCCTACGGAACTGTACGAGACTCTACAGGCCCCTAGGGAACACCACAGGCCCCTACGGAACCCTACACAACCCTCCGGAAACATATGGCACCCTACAAGCTCCTACCAACCCCTGCGGGCACTTACACAACCCTACAGGCCCCTACGGAAATCTACGGGACTCTACGGGCCCCTAGGGAACCCTTCAGATTTCGACGGAACCCTACCAGCCCCTCTGGAACCCTACAGAATACTCCAGGACCCGACAGCACTCTACAAGACCCTTAGCAACACAACGGAACCTCACTAAAACCCTATGGGCTCCTACAGAACACTGCAGGTGCCTACGGAACCCTACAGACCCCTACGGAACCCTACAGACACCTGCGGGCACTTACGGAACCCTGCAGGCCCCTACGGAAGCCTACAGGTCCATACAGAACCCCACAGGGCCCTACGGAACTTTACCAGCCACTACGGAACTCTACGGGTCCCTACGGAACCCTGCAGAACCCTCCGGAACCTTACAGAATCCCACAGACTCCTACAGACTTCTGCGGGCACTTACACAACCCTACAGGTCCCTACGGAAATCTACGGGACTCTCTGGGCCCCTAGGGAACCCTTCAGATTTCGACGGAACCCTACCAGCCCCTCTGGAACCCTACAGAATACTCCAGGACCCGACAGCACTCTACAAGACCCTTAGCAACACAACGGAACCTCACTAAAACCCTATGGGCTCCTACAGAACACTGCAGGCGCCTACGGAACCCTACAGACCCCTACAGAATACTACCAGCCACTACAGAAAAATATGGCCCCTACGGAACTCTACGGAACCTGACAGAAACACTGTGGGCCCCTACAGGCCCTTGCGGGCACTTGCAGAACTCTGCAGGAACCCACGGAACTTTATGGAACCCTACCAGCCCCTACGGAAGCCTAAAGACCCTTGCAGGCAGTTACGGAACGGTACAGGGCCCTAGGGAACTTTACCAGCCACTACGGAACTCTACGGGCCCCTACGGAACCCTGCAGAACCCTCCAGAACCTTACAGAATCCCACGGATTCCTACAGACTCCTGCGGGCACTTACTCAACCCTAGAGGACCCTACGGAACACTGCCAGCTCCTATGGAAGGAACCCTACGGGCCCCTACAGAACACTACTGGCTCCTGCGGTACTCCAGAGGCCTCTAGGGAACCTACAAAGCTCTACGGAACCCTATGGATCCTTACGGAACAGTACGGGCCCCTTCAGACCTCTGTGGGCGCTTATGGAAACCTACAGGACCCTACGGAACTGTACGAGACTCTACAGGCCCCTAGGGAACACCACAGCCCCCTACGGAACCCTACACAACCCTCCGGAAACATATGGCACCCTACAAGCTCCTACCAACCCCTGCGGGCACTTACATAACCCTACAGGCCCCTACGGAAATCTACGGGACTCTACGGGCCCCTAGGGAACCCTTCAGATTTCGACGGAACCCTACCAGCCCCTCTGGAACCCTACAGAATACTCCAGGACCCGACAGCACTCTACAAGACCCTTAGCAACACAACGGAACCTCACTAAAACCCTATGGGCTCCTACAGAACACTGCAGGTGCCTACGGAACCCTACAGACCCCTACGGAACCCTACAGACACCTGCGGGCACTTACGGAACCCTGCAGGCCCCTACGGAACCCTACAGGTCCATACAGAACCCCACAGGGCCCTACGGAACTTTACCAGCCACTACGGAACTCTACGGGTCCCTACGGAACCCTGCAGAACCCTCCGGAACCTTACAGAATCCCACAGACTCCTACAGACTTCTGCGGGCACTTACACAACCCTACAGGTCCCTACGGAAATCTACGGGACTCTACTTGCCCCTAGGGAACCCTATAGATTTCGATGGAACCCTACGAGGCCCTCTGGAACCCTACAGAATATTCCAGGACCCGACAGCACTCTACAAGACCCTTAGCAACACAACGGAACCTCACTAAAACCCTATGGGCTCCTACAGAACACTGCAGGTGCCTACGGAACCCTACAGACCCCTACGGAACCCTACAGACACTTGCGGGCACTTACGGAACCCTACAGGTCCCTACGGAAATCTACGGGACTCTATGGGCCCCTAGGGAACCCTATAGATTTCGACGGAACCCTACGAGGCCCTCTGGAACCCTACAGAATACTCCAGGACCCGACAGCACTCTACAAGACCCTTAGCAACACAACGGAACCTCACTAAAACCCTATGGGCTCCTACAGAACACTGCAGGCGCCTACGGAACCCTACAGACCCCTACTGAATACTACCAGCCACTACAGAAAAATATGGCCCCTACGGAACTCTACGGAACCTGGCAGAAACACTGTGGGCCCCTACAGGCCCTTGCGGGCACTTGCAGAACTCTGCAGGAACCCACGGAACTTTATGGAACCCTACCAGCCCCTACGGAAGCCTAAAGACCCTTGCAGGCAGTTACGGAACGGTACAGGGCCCTAGGGAACTTTACCAGCCACTACGGAACTCTACGGGCCCCTACGGAACCCTGCAGAACCCTCCAGAACCTTACAGAATCCCATGGATTCCTACAGACTCCTGCGGGCACTTACTCAACCCTAGAGGACCCTACGGAACACTACTGGCTCCTGCGGTACTCCAGAGGCCTCTAGGGAACCTACGAAGCTCTACGGAACCCTATGGATCCTTACGGAACAGTACGGGCCCCTTCAGACCTCTGCGGGCGCTTATGGAAACCTACAGGACCCTACGGAACTGTACGAGACTCTACAGGCCCCTAGGGAACACCACAGGCCCCTACGGAACCCTACACAACCCTCCGGAAACATATGGCACCCTACAAGCTCCTACCAACCCCTGCGGGCACTTACACAACCCTACAGGCCCCTACGGAAATCTACGGGACTCTACGGGCCCCTAGGGAACCCTTCAGATTTCGACGGAACCCTACCAGCCCCTCTGGAACCCTACAGAATACTCCAGGACCCGACAGCACTCTACAAGACCCTTAGCAACACAACGGAACCTCACTAAAACCCTATGGGCTCCTACAGAACACTGCAGGTGCCTACGGAACCCTACAGACCCCTACGGAACCCTACAGACACCTGCGGGCACTTACGGAACCCTGCAGGCCCCTACGGAACCCTACAGGTCCATACAGAACCCCACAGGGCCCTACGGAACTTTACCAGCCACTACGGAACTCTACGGGTCCCTACGGAACCCTGCAGAACCCTCCGGAACCTTACAGAATCCCACAGACTCCTACAGACTTCTGCGGGCACTTACACAACCCTACAGGTCCCTACGGAAATCTACGGGACTCTCTGGGCCCCTAGGGAACCCTTCAGATTTCGACGGAACCCTACCAGCCCCTCTGGAACCCTACAGAATACTCCAGGACCCGACAGCACTCTACAAGACCCTTAGCAACACAACGGAACCTCACTAAAACCCTATGGGCTCCTACAGAACACTGCAGGCGCCTACGGAACCCTACAGACCCCTACAGAATACTACCAGCCACTACAGAAAAATATGGCCCCTACGGAACTCTACGGAACCTGACAGAAACACTGTGGGCCCCTACAGGCCCTTGCGGGCACTTGCAGAACTCTGCAGGAACCCACGGAACTTTATGGAACCCTACCAGCCCCTACGGAAGCCTAAAGACCCTTGCAGGCAGTTACGGAACGGTACAGGGCCCTAGGGAACTTTACCAGCCACTACGGAACTCTACGGGCCCCTACGGAACCCTGCAGAACCCTCCAGAACCTTACAGAATCCCACGGATTCCTACAGACTCCTGCGGGCACTTACTCAACCCTAGAGGACCCTACGGAACACTACTGGCTCCTGCGGTACTCCAGAGGCCTCTAGGGAACCTACAAAGCTCTACGGAACCCTATGGATCCTTACGGAACAGTACGGGCCCCTTCAGACCTCTGCGGGCGCTTATGGAAACCTACAGGGCCCTACGGAACTCTACGAGACTCTACAGGCCCCTAGGGAACACCACAGGCCCCTACGGAACCCTACACAACCCTCCGGAAACATATGGCACCCTACAAGCTCCTACCAACCCCTGCGGGCACTTACATAACCCTACAGGCCCCTACGGAAATCTACGGGACTCTACGGGCCCCTAGGGAACCCTTCAGATTTCGACGGAACCCTACCAGCCCCTCTGGAACCGTACAGAATACTCCAGGACCCGACAGCACTCTACAAGACCCTTAGCAACACAACGGAACATCACTAAAACCCTATGGGCTCCTACAGAACACTGCAGGTGCCTACGGAACCCTACAGACCCCTACGGAACCCTACAGACACCTGCGGGCACTTACGGAACCCTACAGGTCCCTACGGAAATCTACGGGACTCTATGGGCCCCTAGGGAACCCTATAGATTTCGACGGAACCCTACGAGGCCCTCTGGAACCCTACAGAATACTCCAGGACCCGACAGCACTCTACAAGACCCTTAGCAACACAACGGAACCTCACTAAAACCCTATGGGCTCCTACAGAACACTGCAGGCGCCTACGGAACCCTACAGACCCCTACAGAATACTACCAGCCACTACAGAAAAATATGGCCCCTACGGAACTCTACGGAACCTGGCAGAAACACTGTGGGCCCCTACAGGCCCTTGCGGGCACTTGCAGAACTCTGCAGGAACCCACGGAACTTTATGGAACCCTACCAGCCCCTACGGAAGCCTAAAGACCCTTGCAGGCAGTTACGGAACGGTACAGGGCCCTAGGGAACTTTACCAGCCACTACGGAACTCTACGGGCCCCTACGGAACCCTGCAGAACCCTCCAGAACCTTACAGAATCCCACGGATTCCTACAGACTCCTGCGGGCACTTACTCAACCCTAGAGGACCCTACGGAACACTACTGGCTCCTGCGGTACTCCAGAGGCCTCTAGGGAACCTACGAAGCTCTACGGAACCCTATGGATCCTTACGGAACAGTACGGGCCCCTTCAGACCTCTGCGGGCGCTTATGGAAACCTACAGGACCCTACGGAACTGTACGAGACTCTACAGGCCCCTAGGGAACACCACAGGCCCCTACGGAACCCTACACAACCCTCCGGAAACATATGGCACCCTACAAGCTCCTACCAACCCCTGCGGGCACTTACACAACCCTACAGGCCCCTACGGAAATCTACGGGACTCTACGGGCCCCTAGGGAACCCTTCAGATTTCGACGGAACCCTACCAGCCCCTCTGGAACCCTACAGAATACTCCAGGACCCGACAGCACTCTACAAGACCCTTAGCAACACAACGGAACCTCACTAAAACCCTATGGGCTCCTACAGAACACTGCAGGTGCCTACGGAACCCTCCAGACCCCTACGGAACCCTACAGACACCTGCAGGCACTTACGGAACACTGCAGGCCCCTACGGAACCCTACAGGTCCATACAGAACCCCACAGGGCCCTACGGAACTTTACCAGTCACTACGGAACTCTACGGGTCCCTATGGAACCCTGCAGAACCCTCCAGAACCTCACAGAATCCCACAGACTCCTACAGACTTCTGCGGGCACTTACAGAACCCTACAGGTCCCTACGGAAATCTACGGGACTCTATGGGCCCCTAGGGAACCCTATAGATTTCGATGGAACCCTACGAGGCCCTCTGGAACCCTACAGAATACTCCAGGACCCGACAGCACTCTACAAGACCCTTAGCAACACAACGGAACCTCACTAAAACCCTATGGGCTCCTACAGAACACTGCAGGTGCCTAAGGAACCCTACAGACCCCTACGGAACCCTACAGACACCTGCGGGCACTTACGGAACCCTACAGGTCCCTACGGAAATCTACGGGACTCTATGGGCCCCTAGGGAACCCTATAGATTTCGACGGAACCCTACGAGGCCCTCTGGAACCCTACAGAATATTCCAGGACCCGACAGCACTCTACAAGACCCTTAGCAACACAACGGAACCTCACTAAAACCCTATG